>NW_019418278.1:11723-46505 GCF_000390285.2 Anoplophora glabripennis | reverse complement strand
GGACGTGCGCAACAAAAGATTACTTGACGAAGCAACGCGAATTACGTCTCCAGGCCAACTCGCGCATTCTGCGACACCCTCAGTCAGAACGATTTCCGGGGAATCCGTGTTTCATCGCCTACTCAAGCAGTATTCGGACATTACGCGTCCTGCAGCTCCTTCTGCGGCTGTACAACACCAAACCAGGCACTACATCGAGACAACAGCTGGTCCCCCCGTCGCTGAGAAGCCCCGCAGATTAGAGCCAGACAAATTGCGAGCAGCGAAAAATGAATTCGAAGATATGCTAAAATTAGGTATCGCCCGTCCTTCGAGCAGTGCGTGGGCGTCACCCTTACACCTCGTGCCAAAAAAAGGTGAAGAATGGCGACCATGTGGCGATTATCGTAGGCTTAACGCACGAACGCGTCCAGACCTATATCCTGTGCGACATATTCAGGACTTCGATGTAGGAAATTATTTTCAACCATCGACCTGATTCGCGCATTTCATCAAATCCCCATCGCGGAAGAAGACATTCCCAATACGGCGGTCACGACACCTTTCGGGTTATTCGAGTTCACGCACATGACCTTTCAACGCTTCATCGACGAGGTTTTACGCGACTTGGATTTCTGCTACGCGTACATCGACGACATCCTGGTAGCATCATCATCTGAAGAGGAACAACCTGCGTCACCTGGAAACACTGGTTCCAACGGCTGCCGAAGTACGGCGTCGTAATTAACTCCGCGAAGTGCGTGTTCGGACAAAGCGAAGTGAAATTCCTCGGTTATCTGGTGTCAAGTGAGGGCACGCGACCGCTGCCTGAGAAGGTCGAGGCAAATACGACAATTCCTTGGCGCCCTTAACTTTTACCGACGGTTCGTACCCAACGCAGCAGGTACCCAGGTGCCACTGAATGACCTGCTTAAAGGGGATGTTAAAGGGAAAGCACCTATAAATTGGACACAAAACGCGAAAAGTACTTTCTAAACTTTATTGGCCAGTTTACGACAAACATTCGTCACATGGCTGATCGCGGAAACGTTATAGCGGATGCCTTGTCCAGGGTAAACGAGATATTGGCGACTCTCGACTATGAGGCACTCGCAGCATCGCAACAAAATGACGACGAAATCAAGGAGTACGTCGACGGACAACACGGCCTTACACTAAAGCGTATCAAAGTACCCGACACGAACGCGACTGTATTTTGTGACGTATCTATGGACGTGGCCCGGTCGTTTATCACCAAGCCATTTCGTAAGTTAGTGTTCGACTCGGTGCATCGTCTTTCGCATCCCGGTATTAACGCTACAGTCAAGCTCCTTACCCAACGTTTCGTCTGGCCGTCAATAAAGCGTGATAGCAGACGATGGGCACTTTGCTGCGTCGAATGTCAACGCGCAAGTGACGCGACACGTAACTTCTCCGACAGGTTCATTTCAACCTTCGTCAACGAGATTTGAACATATCCATGCGGATATCATCGTGATGCCGCCATCCGAGGGCTACCGCTACTGCTTAACCTGTGTAGACCGTTTCACCAGGTGGCCAGAAGTAATCCCGCTAGAGAACCAGGAGGCAGATACTGTAGCTCATGCTTTATATGCTAATTGGATATGCAGATTTGGATCATCCCTGCGAATAACGACGGATCAGGGTCGACAGTTCGAATCGCACCTATTCAGACGCCTGAATAGTTTACTAGGTACGACTCATCTTCGAACCACCGCATATCACTCAGTAGCAAATGGCATGGTAGAGCGTTTTCACCGCCAATTAAAAGCAGCGATAAAATGCCATCTAAACGATCGATGGACTAGCATTCTTCCCTTTGTGCTATTGGGAATACGTGCAGCATGTAAAGAAGACATTGCAAGCTAGATGGTGTACGGACATCATATACACCTACCCGGAGAATTTCTTCATTCCCGCAGGACAGACGAAGAGCTCAGCACCGAAGCGAATTTTGTTAAGGACCTCAGACGTCATATGGAAAGCGTACGTTCAGCCGCAGTTAAACGCCATGGCGAGAAGACGTCATTCGTTTTTAAATACTTGGCAACAGCGACACATGTTTTTGTGCGTGCGGACGGCGTTAAAACTCAACTACAGAACCCATATGATGGTCCATTTACAGTGATTAAAGGCGACCACAAAATATTAACGGTGCTAGTGCGTGGTCGCGAAGTTAAAGTGTCCATAGACAGAGTAAAAGCTGCGTATTGTTTGAGTGATGCGACAGCTACCAGGGATGAGGACAATAGCCTTCCAGCAACTTCTGCCCCATTATCCGTGCCAACCACACCCAAGGCAATTACCACTAGGTCTGGTAGAAGGGTCCGTTTTCCTGACCGGCTGCAATTCCGTGATGGCATCCATACTGGCAGGGGGGTGTGTGGGTACACTTGTTCGCAAGTGACCCATTTTTAAGCATTACGTCAAGAACGCCGCCGGATGCACCACGGGGTTCCCGGAAAACGACCCCGGCAGAGTGGCGCCAAGGACCAGGGAGTTTTGCCAGCGACTACCAAGCTACCTACGACCGACTCCACACACAAGGACTCTCCAGTAAACACTCGCCCGTCAACACGTCTTCCACAAACTTAGTTTTCAATAAAAATAGTTTATTTCTACTGTTGAGAGAGCGTTTTATTCTTGCGAAAGCAACCCTCATTATTAAACTCCAGTTCTGCCTTCAAAATCGTTTGTAGTTGTTTGTAGTAGCGTTTATTTCGTTTGTAGTTCTTAGAAAACTGACGAAAAATCACCAAACTCCAAGCTCTGGCTTTAAAACCGTTTGTAATTGTTTGTAGTAGCGTTTACTTCTTTTGTAGTTCTTCGAAAACTGACGAAAAGTCACTAAACTCCAAGCTCTGGCTATAAAATCGTTTGTAGTTTGTAGTAGAGTTTATTTTGTTTGTAGTTCTTCGAAAACTGACGAAAAGTCACTAAACTCCAAGCTCTGGCTTTAAAATCGTTTGTAGTTGCTTGTAGTAGCGTTTATTTCGTTTGTAGTTCTTTGAAACCTAACGAAAAGTCACTAAACTCCAAGTTCTGGGTTTAAAATCGTTTGTAGTTGTCTGTAGTAGAGTTTATTTCGTTTGTAGTTCTTCGAAAACTGACGAAAAGTTACTAAACTCGAAGTTCTGCGTTTAAAATCGTTTGTAGTTGCTTGTAGTCGCGTTTATTTCGTTCGTAGAAAACTGACGAAAAGACACTAAACTCCAAGCTCTGGCTTCAAAACCATTTATAGTTGTTTGTAGTAGCGTTTATTTCGTTTGTAATTCTTCGAAAACTGACGAAAAGTCACTAAACTCCAAGCTCTGGCTATAAAATCGTTTGTAGTTGTTTGTAGTAGCGTTTATTTCGTTTGTAGTTGTTCAAAAACTGACGAAAAGTTACTAAACTCCAAACTCTGGCTTTAAAATCGTTTGTAGTTGTCTGTAGTAGCGTTTATTTCGTTTCTAGTTCTTCGAAAACTGACGAAAAGTCACCAAACTACAAGCTCTGGCTTTTAAACCGTTTGTAGTTGTTTGTAGTAGCGTATATTTCTTTTGTAGTTTTTCGAAAACTGACGAAAAGTCACCAAACTCCAAGCCCTGGCTTTAAAATGGTTTGTAATTGTTTGTAGTAGCGTTTATTTCGTTTGTAGTTCTTCGAAAACTGACGAAAAGTCACTAAATTCCAAGCTCTGGCTTCAAAACCGTTTCGGAAACAAACGATTTTAAAGCCAGAGCTTGGAGTTTAGTGAATTTTCGTCAGTTTTCATGTAACTACAAACGAAATAAATGCTACTACAACCAACTATAAACGATTTTAAACCCAGAGCTTGGAGATTAGTAACTTTAGGTGAGTTTTCGAAGAACTACAAACGAAACAAACACTACTACAAACAACTACAAACGATTTTAAAGCCAGAGCTTGGAGATTAGTGACTTTTGGTGAGTTTTCGAAGAACTATAATCGAAATAAACGCTACTACAAACAACTACAAACGATTTTATGTTTGGCGCACGACAACATGACAAGAGACACGGTTTTACCTTCACAGTGTAAAAAGTGTAAATCTAATGTTTTAAATGCCATAAGATGCAAAATATGTGAGAGTACTTTTCATCCCAGCTGTGCAAAACTGTACAATGGTGTAAGATTTGCTGTGGACAGTGAATTTATGTGTTGTGATCAAAATATTGCAAATGATGGCGATCCAGCAGTATTTTTTTATGCAATAGAAGAGTTGTGTGGGTTAGAAATAAAGATAGATATTCATATACGTAAATATGTAGTTCATCAAAAAGCTATGCCAATAAAAGAACTACGTGAAAAAATCAGCCTCCTTGAAAAGCACATTGATTTAATTAATCAACAAAATATCGAATATCTGTGCGGAAGACAAGAAACGAGACCAAACAAAAAAGGCCTATAAGAAATGAGTAACCAATTTAGATAAACAAAAAAGTGTAAATACTCCTGCTATAAATAAAAACGTGACGGTAAATGGAAAACAAAACAATTTTCAAATAAATAATAAGGACGTTGCATTAGGACTTATGCGAGAAGAAACGAAAATTAAATTAAACAAATATGTACATTTAAATGACAATAATAAAACCTCGACCAGTGATGCTGCTAAAACTATGTCTAATAATAATGCCGGTCACAGTGACTGGAAAAAAGTTGAAAGAAGAAAAAACGTAGAGGGAGTAATATAGTTATAGGAAGTGATACAACCTCTGTTACTGTAAAAGGTGTTCCAAAATATATTACCTCGCATGTATATCGTGTTGAAAAATGCACATCGGCTGAAACTTTAAGAAGCATTTTAAAAATTAATTCCCTGAAGTTCTGTGTGAATCTATAACACCTAAACATCCGGATTTGTACTCCTCTTTTAAAGTTCAAATTTTCGAACAGAACTTTAAGAAAGCCATGGACCCAAGTGTATGGCCAAATGGGATATGTATTGGGCGTTTTTTAAACTTGAAGAAGACTTCGGTGCCAGCAGTACAATAACATTTAACCCAAAAATATGTTTACTGAATATTCAGTGTTTACATGTTACCAAACTAAATAATTTATATAATGACACCCTAACCATGAACATTGATGTTGTGTGTCTAACAGAGGCATGGTGTACTAAAGAGTCAGTAAGTTCTTTCCGTTTTAATGACTATGTTCTTTCAAACTATTATTGCAGAGATAATTTTAAGGGAGGTGATATTGTAATTTTGATTAAAAATAATTTTGATGTCTACAAAATTGATTTGTTGGAGTATTGTATAGAAAAGCATTTTGAAGCTTGTGCAATATCCTATCAATCAAATATAGGTCGCATAATTGTAATCTGCTGTTATAGGTCTCCCTCGGGAGATAAGACTATCTTTAAGAAACAACTTGTTGATGTTTTGGATTCGTTATATAAACATAATCTTAATATTTTACATTGTGGAGATTTTAACATTGGCTTTTATGTTTGTAATAGTGACTAAAGTTTTAATGAATGTTTTGTCTAGTTTTAACATGAATCCTGTGATATTCTGGCCCACTAGAGTAACAAGTACATCCATAAAAACAATTGATCAAATATTTTGTAACTTTACTGACAATGCAATATCTTGTGTTATTGATAACACTTTATCTGACCACAGAACGGTTTTGTTCGACTGGAACATATCTAAAGAAATCTCAAATAGGGAGGCGCTTGTGCCAAGAAGAATCTTTAGCGAATACGCCGTGGACAATTTTATTAATGCTATACAGCGTGAGAACTGGCAAGGCCTTTTTACAATTTGCAACATTGACACTACTTATAATTTTTTTATTGTATGTATTATTTCAATGTATATTTTCCCAAACGTTTATATAATATATATAAAAAAGTTAGTGATAAAAAATGGGTTACTAATGAAATCCGGATATCTAGCATAAAACTGAAAGATTTGTTTCAACTGAAGACCCAGAACTGACTAAATTTTTTAATGTCAACAAAATTATACATAATAATTTAGTTTTAAGGACAAAAAACAATACTATCAGAAAGAATTAATAAGTCACACAATCCTGGGAAGACTGCATGGCGTGTGGTGTCAGAGTTAACAAATAAAACTTCATTAGGACAAAGTGTAATGACAATAAATTATAATAACGAACTGACTGTTGATTCAAAACTTATAGCGTCACTATTTTTACATTATTTTGAGGATTAGCCTAAAAAGATAATAGATCAAATTTCCCATAGCAAAAGTATAAACGAATTTGTTGATCAAATAAATATCCAAAAAGAATCAATCTTTTTGCATTCATATACTAAAAACGAGTTATTCGCTGTTTTAAATAAAAAATTACATAACAAATATTCTTCAGGCTATGATGAAGTACCCGCCTTTCTAATAAATTTTTTTTTATATATTATACATCCTCTAACATTCTTAGTCAATTTGTCCTTAACTAGTGGACGCTTTCCAGAGACATTAAAAAGGGAAAGATAAATCCAGTTTACAAAAAGGGGGATTCTACAAATATAAATAACTATAAGCCTATCACATTCCCTCTAATTTCTCTAAAATATTTGAATGTTCCTTTTTACATAGATTATTACCATTTTTATATAAAAATAATATATTTTCTACATGCCAACACGGTTTCTTAGCTGGTAGATCCACCTCCACGGCCATTCACGCATATTATAACCCCATAATAGAGTTAGTGGACGCGGGAGAGTGCCCTGTTGGGATATTTTATGATCTCAACACGGCGTTCGACTGTGTAAATCACAATGTACTGTTGGATAAACTAGAAAGATATGGTATCCGAGGTGTGGCATTGTTATGAATAAAAACTTTTCTTTATAATAGATCTCAGTTTGTGTCTATAAATAATGTTGATTCTAATACAAGAAGTATAACAGTCGGTGTACCACAGGGTTCTATATTGGGTCCTGTCCTTTTTTTGTTGTATATAAATGACTTGACAAATTTGTCTACTGCAGCATATTTTATTTTACATGCAGATGATACTTCAATCATTTTATCTGACAAATTAGACAAAATTTTAACTAATAAGTGTAAAGATGTGCTGTCAGATATGGGTGAATGGTTTTCACAAAACTTTTTGTATTTGAATCCCGATAAGACTCAACTATTACGTTTTCATTCCAGACAAAAACATTGTGATCCACTTAACATTACAATCAATAATTCTATTATTACCAGAGATTCACAATGCGATAGTTTAATTCAAAAACTCAATAGAGTGTCGTACCAACTAAAATATTTGCGAAGCGTTTAAATATTGGTCAATTGATATGTTTGTACTATGCTCAGGTGGAGTCACATCTTAGGTACGGAATTTGTTTTTGGGGACTCTCGTCCCATGCTGGGAGCGTTTTTATTGCTCAAAAGAGAATTTTAAGATGTATGTTTGGCCTACCATCTAAAAAAACTTGTAAAGATACTTTTACCTTGTATAAAATCCTAACACTAAGCACTTTTTATATTTGAAATGTGTACATATATTTTTATAAATAAGAATAAATTCGCATATATTGTGGATACGCATACACACAATACAAGGCAAGTGAACCATTTTCGTGTGCCATTTCACAAACGACTGGTGGCTCACCTAACTGTTTAGGCCTAATATTATATAATCATTTGAATGCAGAAATTAAAAAATGTGTTACGTTAAGATCTTTTAAAATAGCTTTAAAACGATTTTTAATTGAAAAATGCATATATACATTGGACGAGTACTTTGCTACCTGAATTCTGTTTATTCTGTTTATTTTATTTTTATTTTGTTTGTGTTTGTATTAGTTTGTAAGAATTGACTGTGACTGTTCCTATAAAATTAATAANGTGTTATTAAAATGCCTCGACAGCCGTCGATCTCGCCGAATGCAGTTTATGAGGCACTGAAAAAGCTTTGTTTTATTGATAATAAAGGCAATCTTTTGCCGTGGACTGATAATGTTTGGAAAATAGCCGTCGAGGAATTGAAAGGTGCCATGTCGAAAGACTACATCTACCTTTACCTTTCACAAAATAGGAATCATGTTTTCAATCGAATTCATGTTGTCGAAAGATTCGAATCTTTCAGTAACTAAAAACGGAAAACAAACGGAATTATTAGAAGTTCGGAAAACGATCCGAATTGGTCGATGGAGAACACGAATTGCGTGCTACCACCTTTACGCGAAACAATAACGATTTCAAAAACAGAGTGGAATACCTTAAAATCGCATATAGTAGAATACGGTTATCGCCAATACGAGGTTCTTGTTGTTGGTTGGACTGACGCAATATATAATATTTTGTGGAATCACTTAAAATTGCCATGCCCATTCGCATTCAAAAATGCGAAAATTAATCGAAATCCCGGCGAAATATTCTTGTCAATTAAAGGTAGTTGTTCAGAATGTAAATCTTTGATTCACATTTATTGTCAGACCGAACCGACTGAGGGTGGTCCGACGTTAAGTGTTTCCACTTTTGATTCTAGTGGGATAGCCCATGAGAAAAAGCGGCAAGTACGAGGTGACAGACGACTCCGCATACGAAAAGAATTGCAAGGGAAATCGACATACATTTGGCGGCGTGAGGAAGCTAATAGGCTAATGGATTTTGGGGACGTTATTCCAGCTAATATACCTTCCGAAGAAGTAGCGCGTAAATGTAAACAGGAGGCTAGAGACAAGGAGTTAGGTTTATTCAAAGTTAAAGCGGCTCTTGCATCAGTATGGGACATGAAATATTGTCAAGAGTTTAGTGGATGTATTCATGAAATTGGTCTTGATAAGTTCTACTTAATGTATTGGACTCCCACGCAGCTGTTCTTGTATAAAAAGTTTCTGAAGGAAGACGATGTCGGCAGTATAAGCATTGACGCAACGGGTAGCCTGGTGAAGCAAACTCCAAACCCGGTCGGCTCGAAGCGGGTCGTCTATCTTTATCAGGCTGTTTGTAGTTTTCGTACAAAAATCCTTCCTCTATTTCAATTGATCTCGGAAAAGCATGATACTAATACGTTGACGTACTGGCTGCGAGAGTGGTTGCGTGCTGGAGGGTCGTGCCCGAAACAAGTGGTCATAGACTATTCACTCGCACTTTTGAATGCGACTTCTCTGGCATTCAATAACAGCGATCTGAAGACGTATATCGACAATTGTATTGTCTTCGATAAAAATTCGTCATCCATGCGTGTTGAACATCCTCGATGTCTCATCCGTGTTGACATAGCACATCTAATTCAATTAGTTGCTCGTTGGAGATGCTTCGATCATGAATCTTCAGATAAAAAGGACTTTTATCTACGCTGCGTCGGCTTCTTAACTACGTGCAGAAAAATCGATGACTTTATTCAAACATGCACGGATATTTTATCAGTAGCTTTCGCAACACACGAAGATATTGATGATAAGGAGAGCCATTGCTTCGCTGCCCAGAATAGGCTTATGATACATTTAAAGACTTACAGTCTTCCTAATAATATGCCAGATAACAGTGAATCCGATATGGAAGAACGTTTCGATGACTTCAACAATGAAGTAATTTTAGAATCAAGTAGTGCAATCGATGCGATTCTAAAAAAAATTAAAACAGACAGCACCGATAATTTGAAACAAGGTCGGTTAAATCCATACCACTGTACTGGTTTCGGCACTAGACTTCTTAAATTAATAAAACAGTTCGTTCTGTGGACTGCTGTGATGGTACCCGATAAACATCAAAACTCTACTGTCATAGAGGTAGACGATGGACATATTGCCAGTTCAGCGCGAAGTGAGGAATACTTTAGGGAACTAAAGCATCTTGTTTTCAAAAAGGGAAAGGCTGTCAGAATGGACAAATTTCTCATTATTCACCTCAGATCTTTGGAAGGAACAAATAACTTGTTGAATGCCTTAGAGAAGAAAGATAAGAAATCACTGAAAGTTAAACAAATATTAGATGAAAACAGTGGTTTCACTATGCAGTGCACCGCTGTAGAAATTGAGAAATCTGATTCGGAGAACATCACACCATTGAATCTCACTAAAGAACTAGCTACTGACGAGGAATCATATGATCCTGGTAGCTATTCGATAAAATTAGTAAACGATCATACATGTGACAGTATTGAAATTAAAGATGAAGTTGAAAGTGTTGCCTCGAAAACGTCGTATCTACATGAGACTGAAGATTGGAAAGGCCTTAACAAAAAGACAAAGCCAATCAACACAAAGCTACAAAGCATTGCGAAGAAACGCGGCAAATATTTGACCGCGTGTCCTGATATTGAGATCATTCATAAGCGACCGAAATTAACGTCAACGTTGCCTCTGCCTGTAAACGGAAATTGTTTGGGACCGATAAAATTTGAAAAAAAAGATCGTAAGTGTACAAAATACGTGTGCGTTCGATTCTACCGTTTAAATCATGTTGGCTGCGTATCACGATTTCGATCTGTATTCCACGTATCTCCGAGATCATCACTACATTCTATCTGAGTTTGTTCAAACAATAGCAGTCACAGGGGTGACAGCGAAGTTGTATATAGAGCGTGGCGGTATTTTAAGTACCACTAGGCAAATAGCAAATGGAATAACTGTATAATGGACTGTATAATTAATATTTCATATCTTCAAGAAAAATTTATTCTTCGTGATATATCATCTCTCGACAAAACCATTCGATGTGAGGACTGCTTATTTGAGATTTCAAAAGCTCTACCAGTTCTACACCTGAATCCGGTCCCAATATATAGAAGTGGCATAACAGGTTTGCAAGAAGCCGTAAATGAGACTTGTAAGCCTAGGAGCACAGTGACATGTTTTCGGTGCAAAAGTAATAACATTACAAAAAATGTATTGACAGGTTGTCACCTTATGTTGAACATCGAGGATGTTGGAAATTGTCTCCTTTCAGCTCGAAACGGTTACCCGAATTGCAGAGGACAATTTACATTGCAGGAAATACCAGATAAGTTGATTTATTGCGGCTTTACATATACAAGTAAAAGTTTGTTTCTGCAATAATTTACCTTTGCGGTCATTATTTCGCGATTATTAAGCGGATTACTGGCAAGTGGGAAGAACATAATGATTTAAGGAATGGTGTCATGGCGGTCACTCTGCGAACTCTACTGCAACAACACAGCATCCATGCCCTATTTTATGTACGAGTCTCCATGACAGTCGAATAAAGGTTCGACATGTAGTCCCATTTGTCAATGTAAATAGTGTTTCGTTCGTTTATAAGAATAAATAAAAAATAAAAAATTTATAAAAAAAAATAAATCTACAAAAAAGAAAAATTTCAGTTTATTTATGCTTCAGTTGCTCAGAGAGCCGCGTAGAACTGTCGATGTCTTTGCGTTCGATTACCAATAAAATAAAGCAAAAATTAAAAAAAAGTTAAACTAAAAAAATGTATCTAATACAAAAGTTGTAGATCAAGCAAAAATATACAATTTTTGTAGAGGTCATTTTTTAACATAACCTCAAAATTTCCGAGAAAAATGCGAAAAACAGTTTTTTTTCTGATTTTTCGTTTTTTATTTCTCATTTCCGCAAAAATAATTTAATTTTAACGAAACTTGGTGAAAGTATACCTTTCTCTGTCTTAAATAACCTCAATTTTTTTTAGATACAAAAATCAAGTTTCTGAGATATTCATTTTTTTCGGCCTGAAATACTTTTTTTTCAAAGAAAAATTCTACTTACAAAAATCATCGTAGAGTTCTGCCGGTAATCATTTTTTTCGTTTTGACATACTTTTTGGTGAAATAAAAAAAATTGTAATCACAGTTGAAAAACATGCTCAAAAATGCAAAAAAGTAAAAAAAAATTACTTTCAGCAATGAATTTTTCAGTAATTGATAATTTGTTTAAATTAAAAAAAATCAAAAACTGATTACACCATTGAATTGTACGGAAAAAATACAAAAAAAACTGTCATTGTTTGGCCCAAAACTGTTTTTGTACAGTATTGCTATAAACATATGTCGAATAGTGAATAAATAAAATAAATAATATTTTTTTTCCGTAGGATCGATTAGTGTACTTATTTTTTTTTAAGTTTGATGAATTCATAGATATACAGTGTGTCCAAAATAAGGATGAGATAGCATTAGGATCTAGGAAACGGTAAGAGATACGGGGTGGCTCAGATTAGAAAAAAGTGTTTTTTTATAGCTAACAATATTATGTTTAGAAAATTTTAAAATTCCGAGTAGTTCCGGAGATATAAGGAAAAACCGGAAATTTTGCAAAATTATTTAATTTTTTCTGGCTTTATTTGAAAACGAATTAAAAAATAAATTATATATATATATATTTACAATTCCACTTTTTTCGCTCTATACAATGGCGCAACATTTTTGCAATCCGACGTTTTTTTGGTTTAGTTTCTTTTTATTTTTTTCCGTAGAATTGAATGGTGTAATCAGTTTTTAAATACTTTTTAATTTAAACAAATTGTCAACAGAAACTGAAAAATTCATTGTTGCGTCATTTTTTATTTTTTACATTTTTGAGCATGTTTTTGAACTGTTATTACAGATTATTTTATTTCACCAAAAAGTATAAGTCAAAACGAAAAAAATGATTACAGGCAGAATTCTGTACGATGATTTTTTTAAGTAGAATTTTTCTTTGAAAAAAAAGTGTTTCAGGCCGAAAAAAATAAATATCTCAGAAACTTCTTGATTTTGTTATCTAAAAAAATTTGAGGTTATTTAAGACAGAGAGAGGTATACTTTCAACAAGTTTCGTCAAAATTAAATTATTTTTGCGGAAATAAGAAATAAAAAACGAAAATTCAGTTTTTCGCATTTTTCTCGGTTGAGGTTATGTTAAAAAGTGACCTCTATAAAAGTTGTATAGATTTCTGTATGATCTACAACTTTTTTATTGGATACTTTTTTGTTTGACGTCAACTTTCGCCAGAAATCCCAATGATACAATTTTTCATAACTTTTCAACCCCCCAAATCAACCCTCCGCCGCCCCTGCTCAAGCATTTATTTTTTTAGGTTTATTATAAGCCCTTTTACCATTTCCACTTATAAAAGTCTGGGTAACAATTTTTTTTTCTCCAAGTGTAATTTGGTTGGACTATATATGTAGTTTACTTATATTGTTTATTTATTTATTTATTTATAGTTCAATGATAAAAAATTTTATATTTTCTATTCACTAACTGGGAGCTATTTTTTTAATATTCTTTAAAATATGTTTGCATATGAGATGGACAATATTTTAATAAAAAAACTGCACTTAAATAGACATAACTTTTTCATTTCTTTTGTTAAGTATTTAATAAAATGTCTTTCATTAAGTGCATGCAATTCTATCTTCTTTCCATTTTGAAATAAATTTTACCACTGAAGTGTATATAACTATTTTTTGTAGCACTATATTTAAAAACTGAAACATTTTTTGTTATGTAGATAATTTTTTTATTTTCCTATTTAATAAAATGTCTTAATTAAGTACCTACATGCATTTTCCATCTTTTCATTTGAAATAATTTTTTTTAACTCGCTGAAATGTAATGTAACCATTTTTTATAGCACTATATTTAAAAACTGAAGCATTTTTTAATATATAAAGAATTGTTTTTTTATACAAAAACGATGAAGTACAAACATTTTTATTATAAAAATCAAAATAACTAAATAAAAATCTAACTAGTAACTAAAAATTATGAAATAAAATTTAGGTATTGAATGAAATTGATCGCTAACAAGTTAGCAAGCAATTTCACTAAGTTTATTGAGACATCTCAGATTGTTGTAATTCGGCAACAGAAGATTCCCTCTCCCGAGCCTCCTTCTATTGCTGGAGAGCTTCATCCTGCCGCTGAATTACAGTGTTCATGTTCTTTTCCAACACCCTTCTTCGCCTGGCTGCCATCCTTGACTATTCTACAGGTAAACGTCTTTTTTACACGTGGCTAACGAAGTCTTCCATGGACTCTTCATCAGCCGGTGTCTCATCGTCTTGTGAGGATGCATTGGACGGACAGGAGGAAGGGGGATGTATTGCTGCTTTTACCATAGTTAAATTTTGTCCTCTGTAACAAGAATATCTGATTCTTTTTAACTAGTCTCATTATTACAATTTTAGGTTTTAGCAACATAAAAGACTTAGGCTTAAGCATTTTTTTTCTTTTTAATAAGTAAAATGGTAATATTTTTTTATTTATTTACCCTTTGCAAAATGTAGCAGCAGTAGTAGTTTCCTTAGAGATTTGGATTTTTCTCTTCCTCGGATTAGGTCTCTTCATTACAGAAGAGGTTGTAGCTTCCTTACAATCTGCTTGAACCCAAGATGTGTGAGGTGTTCTAGAAAAAAATAATATATGTAATAAGATAGATAACATTTTTTTTTAATAAAAAAAATATGCATTAATTTTTAAAATTAAAAAAAATTATCGTACATGAGGATATATCTATAATAACGTTTTGTTGCTGCGGTTGAAGAGCCGCTAATTGAACATTTCGTGCAGCATCGCTTAAACGTCCACAATCACTCATCATCTAGATTTTTATTTAAAATAAGGATGCGGAAAATAACGTTTTAACAGGGTGATAAATTTTGATCTAAAGCATTAACTCAGATATTTACACTGTTCGAATGTTTTATAAAACTGTAGACATAAGTAATAAATGCAATAGTACACATTTCCGTTATCATGTTAGTACATTAAACTATCAGGTCATTGAAATTATATATTACCTGGAGAAAAAAAAAATTTTTTCCGTATTAACAAAGTATAATGATATTTTATTATTTTGTCTTCTAAAATTATGGTGTTAGTAAAAAAATTGAAGTCTGACACTTTATTTTCTTTAAAATTGTTAAGTCGACAAAATAAAAATTTTATGTTATTTTCTCTAAAATCACTGAATCAGCAAAAATTGTAATGTGTTAAATTATTCCCTTTTAAAATAGCAACCTCAGCAAAAATAGTAATTTAATATTTCATTTCCTCTAAAATTGCTGAGTTAACAAAAATTTTGATCAGATTAACAGTGTAATGACACTTTGTCCTCTAAAATTTCGGTGTTCGCAAAAACTATAATTTGATACTTTATTTTCATTAAAATCGCGAAGTTGACAAAATAAAAAAAATTGAGTTGTCATTTCTTGTAAAATGTGACTTATTATTTCCTTTAAAATATAAACTCAGCAAAAATAGTAATTTAATATTTCATTTCCTTTAAAATGGTTGAGTTAACAAAAATTGTAATGACACTTTGTCCTCTAAAATTGCGTGTTTCCAAAATACTTGGAAGAGAATTTGAAGCAAATACCTTCTTAATATAATGCATGCACATAACACATAGTATTCGATCAGGTGAGGGGATTTAAAATGGGTGAGAATAAAATTTCAACACATTTCTAAATACCTATATAGATAAGTTAGTCTTAATTCAAATTTAATCAAATTGTTCAGATAATGTCAGGTGCATGTTTTCTAAAAATAGAAATTATAAAAAAATTTTGTACGCTCTGTATCTCAAGAACCAAGCCGTTGCGGACCCATGTTCATATGAACTTTGTATCTTAGAATTAATCAATGATTCGCCCTTTAAAATTTGTACACCCTGTAAAGTTCATAGCCACTAAGAAATGTTCTAAAATATTGTAGATGATATACAGGGTGTTTGGAAAAGTTGGTACAAAATTTAAGGGGATGAAAGTAGAGCCAAAAATAGTAAAAACAAGTTCCTATAAACATTGGACCTCCAGAGCACCGTTACCAAGATATGGCCCTCCAAAGGGGTCTTATCATTTGGATATTTTTTAAAATAACTTTCTTTCTGATTAAGATAACGGAATGAAATTTGTAGGTAATAATCATACCATAAGGTTCTTTAACTACCTACCATAAGTTTCATCAAAATCGGTTATAAATAAGGATAGTTTTGTAATTACTCCTAACAGAAAATTTCCGAATTTTTTTTATTCTTTTGAATTATCAAGCAAATATTATTTTTTAATGAATTGGACTTTTTTGAACTTTAGTTAGAAATAATTATTTTTTAAATAAGGCTCAGAACAGTAACTTTTTTTAACATTTTCACATAGTAGGCATCTTTTATAGTAACAGTTTCATTGTAATGACACTAATGATTGTCACTTTCGCGTGCTATGATTTAAATTCTTATATTTCATTTTCTTAGTTGTGATCTTTGTGCTCAACTTCGCATTTCATTAGATTTTTTTACAACCATGAACCATCATGCTTTTACTAACCGTGGGTATGCCGATACTCTTTTTGAGCCGCCAGACTACTTCCATTACAGAAACCATAAATAAAATGCATATCGGTATATTCACGGTTAGTAAATGCATAAGCTAAAAAAATCGAACGAAATGCACAGTTGAGCACAAAAATCACAACAAGCACGCGAAAGTGACAATCATTAGTATCATTACAATGAAACTATCACTATAAAAGATGCCTACTATGTGAAAATGTTAAAGAAAAGTTACTGTTCTGAGCCATATATTATTTAAAAAATAATTACTTCTGACTAAACTACGCAGAATTCGAAAAAATAAGTACATTTTTTCTTCAAAAAAGTCTAATTCATTAAAAAATAATATTATTTGCTTGATAATTCAAAGGAATAAAAAAATTTTGAAAAATTTCTGTCAAGAGTAGTTACAAAACTATCCTTATTTATAACCGATTTTGATGAAACTTATGGTAAAGACCCTTATGATATAATTATTACCTACAATTTTCATTCCGTTATCTTAATCACAAAGAAAGTTATTTTAAAAAATATCCAAATGATAAGACCTCTTTGGAGGGCCATATCTCCGTAACGGTGCTCCGGAGGACCAATGTTTATAGGAACTTTTTTTACTAATTTTGGCTCTACTCTCACCCCCTTACATTTTGTAACTTTTCCAAAGACCCTGTATACAGGGTGATTCATTAATAATGGGAAAATCGAAAGCTGAAGATACTACGCGTGAAATGGCATGGCCATTGGCGCAAGCATGCCTTATCTGAAAATTGATAGTGTCGGAAATACACGATGTTGAATGTTGAAATTTTAAATCGTCGATTCTGAAAATATGTAGGTTAGGAACTTAAAACTATATTTTTTTATGCGATGAATAAGATGCGTGTTGCAATTTTAGCGTTGCTCATAGAGGGCGCCACTTACGACCAATTTTACCGAATATTTAGTTAATAACTTTTAACCTTTATGTCTAACATGAAACTTAATTCGATACCTGAAAGAGCAATCATTTTTCCATTAATTATGTATTCTTGTTTCATTATGGTATCTCGATCCGTTTTCGAGAAAAATCGATTTAACGAACACTATGCTTTGATAATACAGAAATTAAGTGTTTCTTCATGCTATTACAGCAATTAACAATAAAATAAATGAAATACGTAATAATGGTTTAAAGTAATTTATCGAAGAATCCACCGTTGACACTGATACACTTTACACAACGTTTTCTGAGAGATCTTCAAGTTTGAAACAACATATTGGGATTGCGTCTGACTTCGTTGTTAGCGATTTGTACTCTTTGCTACAACTCTTCACGCGAACCAATAGATTCTTTGTAAACTATATCTTTGATTCGAGACCAAACAGAAAATCAAAAGGGCCACCCAGAAGTCTGGACTTCTGGGTGGCCAAGCAAAAATGCTTACATGGCCAATCCAGCAATTTGGAAGAACTGCATTTAAATATGCACGTACTGGCCGAGAAAAATGCAGTAGAGCTCCGTCGTGCATGAACCACATGTCTTTTTAAATAAAGTGGAACTTCTTCAAGCAGTGGAAACATTTTTGCTTGGCCACCCAGAAGTCCGGACTTCAATCCTCTTGATTTTTCTATTTTGTCTCGAATGAAAGATATAATTGATTCGCGTAAGTTGTGGCAAAGAATACAAATCGCTGCCAATGATGTCAGACGCAATCCCTGAAGTAAGAATATCCCTGTAAATTGCATTCTATTCTTAATGAAATACCATTTATATTTGAACGTAATCTTCATAGTAATATTTTTATAACTATTATCGCAAACGCATAAGCTATTTGCACATATACAACAAACAATACCTACACCAATGGTGAGAGTATAATTAATTGATATTTTTTTTCCAGAACAATCCGTGCAAATAAATATTCTTATAATAAAACTCTTTTGGACAATGACGGAAGTTATAAATCGCTAATTCAAAAGTATATTGATGGTTATAAAAAACTAAACGATCAGCGTAATGGTAAAAACTGAAGACAAGAATTAAATCCAGATCTAGAAGTGTAATCGAACTTTTAATACATACAGCCTGCTGCAAAGAAATTAACACAGGAACATATTAAGCTAAGCTTATTATTAAAGTTGACAAGTTGTAATAGGTCAGTGACTTAAAAATCAACTTAAATATTGCTATTTAAAAATAACAAAATGTATGTAAATATGTAATAAAATTAATTTATTTATATAATTGGCATTTTTAGTAGTATTTAGTACTTTATAAAATGAAGTGAGTAATACGTTGAATAAGTTCATGTATAAAAAAAAACTAAAAACAAGCTTTTAGTGACGTCATTTTATTTTCGTATTCTTTTCAGCAAAACCTTTCATTTGATATTCTTATCATGGGAGTGCATAAAAATAACTGGTCCGCCATCTTTGGGAGTCCGCCATATTGGATTTAGAATGACGTTACTTAGCTAACCACACATTGTCATCCAAACTAAACACATATACAAAATTTTAGCCCAATCGGTTGGTGATAGCTGTTCATTCAGTTGCAAGATTCGACCCATACTAACAAGGCAAGTTAAATAAAATAAACTTGTAACTTGTAAAGCTTGCAATAAAAATAATATTGATGAAAGTAGTAGAGATATGGGAGCGGAAACACAATGTGCAGTGCAGTGGTGTGCAGGTCATTAACCTCAAGGTCAATGACCAGTACATGCGGCATGACATCATTTCCAAAAATAGGACGCATATCTGTCGATAACATCATTTCTAAAAATGGAACATTACGTCATATCTAAAAATAACCCCATACAGTGGCATCATTTCTAAAAATAGAACATTACATCATATCCAAAAATAACCACATATGGTGGCATAATTTCTAAAAAATAGAACATATGACATCTATAATAGAATGCACATCTGGCGTCACATTATTTCTAAAAATAGAATATGTGCACATGTAAGGGTGAGCTCGTAGCCGCTATAAAACAAGCAAGAATAAGCTAGGAAGATTATTATTACCTCATGCAGAACATTGGTTTGGTGGAGATAAAACAGTGTTCTGTTTGTCGTAAAAAAATGAGTAAACGTTATACTGATTTCTGGTTATTTAAACATAGAGTGATAATTACTTATTGTAATCAGTTATGTCATCAACCAAGACCGGTACAGCTTTTTAGAATAACTCCTAAAGAATAGAGAGATATTGGAACGTCGCATGCGTTATTTGTGCGCTAATATGTCTTGAAAATATGAGTTATTGAACATTCTAGGGTAGTTGTTTGATATTGATGACCTTGATTGGTTTTGTCTAACCATATTCTATGTGCCTAATCGTCGTCGGCTTTTCCGACATCACCTGAAGCACTTTAGCGAAACGGTAAAGCATAACGCTATACATTCGTAAATTACACCAGGCATTATCGTTATTACGGCAGCGCTACAGTTGTATGCAACTGCACATGCTTAGATGTCTAAATACCGCATGCACTATTGCAAGTTGTCGCTCCAATATCTCTCTATTATGTGGATGGCATACGTGAATGAAGTGGAAATAAAAGATCTCGAAAGTGGTGTTCGAAATTTACATCAGACTTTCTCAAATCTCAAGTTTGATACAGCTCACTAAGCAATCTATGGAATGGGGAATTATTTTTCTCCAGAATGCTGTGAAAAATTAGCGGAGGAGTATGGGGAGGCGGTAGAATTATGTGAGGATTATTTAGAGGAACGTTGTACCATAGATGATCTTGTTACTGGTCTTATAGATTTAGACATAATGGGAATGCTTCATAAAATTAAACATTTACTGGATAGCCATCTTGCCAATACAATTCCTGAATGTGAATGGAAATCTGATGACCAAGAGGAAAGCGATGTAAGAAATGACACCAATAAGCTAGTGTTAATGTAATATTTAATAAATGATATAAAATAGTTTTATTATTCCATATAAATTATATATATACAGGGTATCTCACGGTGACGGCCCATTAGAATTTTTTCAGAGACTACTTCGATTTGAATTGTGAAAATTTGGGATATCAGGTTTTCGAGCATGCCCTTCTCAACTAAAATAATGGCGTCTACGTACCACTTCCGGTTATACCGGAAGTCGCCATCAACTTGCTTATATTAAACGGAACACCCTATATATTATTGCAATTTTGGGTTCTACGTGTTATTTTAGGTGGACTTTTATGAAGTTTCCCTATTCTTAAAATTAACCGTTTTCGAGATATTTAATTTTTTTCCAATAAAATGGAGGGAAACAGTGACTAGCTTCAAACCATGTTTATTTTATAGTAAGAAAGATAAAGGAACAATATTTATAGGGGGGATAGCTAGACCCCTAAGCTTCCTATCCATACTTTCAAAGTGGCTTAATTGCGTACAAGGTGCTAGAAATTTAATGCCGAATTTAGTTAACTTCAAACCTTCATAAGTCGGTTTCTTAAAACGGAACGCCCTGTATGTTTTTCTATATTCTGATACATAATTTTATTCTCTTTCGAACGGTATCAGGTTTCCCTATACCTATCTCTTCTAATTTTTAAGTTATCTACTATTTTTTTGTGTAATCACCTAAAATAATGTAATTTCTTGGGAAATTTTAGCAAAACTTTAAAACAAACAACTAAACTGTCAATTTGTTGTTAGTCTCTTGCAGTGACAGTTTAATTTAGTGTTTATAAGAAATGGAAAACTACATATTCAAATGCTGATATTTTAAATTTATTATTCATTCACGGATGTTGCAATGGGATTATAAGCAGAACATGTACAGTTTTTAATGAAACATCCAAATTTGCCACCAATAAGCAAAAAAAAGTTTAAGAATTTTAGCAAATCAACTAGAGTATGGTCGAATTCGTGCAGAAAGAATTTTACCAAAACCAATAACTTCAAATGATAATATAAAAAATGTGCTAGCCTATTTTCATGTTCATCCAGACCTCAACTCGTGCCGCAGAGTATGATTTAGGCATTTCACGAGCGTTCATTCACAGGATGCTAAAAACTAATGATATGCATCTATACAAATTTAAGCTACTTTCTGCTCTTCATCCGGATGACGCCGTGCAAAGTGTACAATTTTGTGAAACCATGTTAGTGCGATACCAAGAAGATCCACAATTTTTGCAACATATATGGCCAGACGACTCAAAATTTACGAGAGAAGGTATTTTTAATAGACATAATACTCATTTGTGGTCATCTGAAAATCCTCGTTATCCGGGAAAGAAACTAGAAAATAAATTTACAAATGAATTTTCATGTATTGTTTGTCATCTTATTTTATTTAAAAGTACACAACACAAGTAAATGAAGTGACTACAAACCGCCTGAAAAAATTTAGGAGTATTGCAAGAGTCGTTACGTTGTCGCATTACGACATTGTCACATTAGATGTTAGCCTTAAATATTTCTATTTTCATATATTTTTTTTTCTAAAAAAAACCCTATATCTCAAAAACGAAGCATCTAAATAATTTTAATACTATTGGTTAAACCCAAGGGAAGGGGCGACAAAAAGGCTTATTTGACTCACATATACTCGAGACTAAGACCAATTTTAATAAATACTATATTTTTTTAGGTTTTATGAAGAACGTCTTCCTAAAGTTTATCGACAGAATCCAGAAGTACCCTTCCGAAAAATCAATTTTGCCATGAAACTATAAGAGTTAGGAAAAAAGTGAATGTACACTTTTTGTCAATAACGCACTGTTCTATCTAAAAACAGCATCATTTTTTATTTTCAGTAGGCCGTATTAATTTTTTTTATAATTTAATGAGTCTGAGTCCGCCACTGGTTACTTGCGGGACTTCTACTTCTATGGAAAAATGGTATCTTATAGGAAGATGTCATGCCAAATTTGGCTTAAATAGTCTTCTTCATTTAGAAGTTATTTAAAAAATTCGATTTTTTAAAAAATCTTTAACGCCCTATATTTTGAAAATGAAGCGTCCCTGGAAAAAAATTTATTCTTGATATTTTTATTATTTTTTTATGAGGAATACCTCTTTAAAGTTTGTCGACTTAATCCTGAAACACCCTGTATAGGGAACCCTGATACCGTTCGAGAGAATAAAATTGTGTCAGAATATAGAAAATCATACAGTGTTCCATTTAAAAAAACCGACTTATCAAGGTTTGAAGTTAACTAAACTCGGCATTAAATTTCTAGCACCCTGTATGCAATTAAGCCACTTTGAAAGTATGGATGGGAAGCTTAGGGGTTCCAGATCCCTTCTGAAGAATAGAGCGATATGTTTCTCGAACTCTAAACTGACAATATGGCAATCAGCTTAGAAATTGTCCAACCATAATTTATCGACTTTCCATAGTCAGTTTTCAATTAGACTAATATAGTATATTATTGGTTATTCAAAAAAATATGGATTGTGATAAACTCTCTTATTCCTTCCCTATCGTCTCTTTCGTCATACCGATTTTGATTATTTTGATTTGGAGGCATGAGCAGGTATATTAATATTTTCTTCGAGCACTTCTATATCATCATGTAAGGGCCAATCAATTTTTATGTGTCCTATCATTATTCCTATAACCTCTGGAAATTCATATTGGGCAAAATACTGTTCGATTACAACTGCCTCATTACCTCAGCCATTCTATAATTTGCGGAGACAAGTTACTTGGCAAGTATGTAACTTTTCTGGTTATTGTAGAGGGAATGTAAAATTTACCAGAATAATGGGTGAAATAATTAGAAATGGCAAATTTTTCTTCAATTCTATTAGCTACTTCCCTGCTAATATGGAAATGTTAAAAAAACTCGGCCACTATATTCAGGTACAGTAACTTCAAAGTACCTGGTCCTTAATTTTTACTCTTTGTGTTTCTTAGAGTAAATCTATTTCATCATCACTTAAGCTGGACAATGCGTCTAATAAGTCATCTGAATCACTGCACTAAAAATCAGACATATGTAATATGTTAAAAAGTTATTTAAAACACCGAGTTTTTTTATATTCTATTGTTTTATTACCACAAGTAGAAATTCCTTATTAATGATACAAGAATTACTATTTTTTATAAAGGGAACATCCTGTATAAAATGTGACTATTTTTAACTTACATTAAACTAAAATCAAAATCGTTAACAAAGTAATTATCAAAAACATAAACCTTACTTATAGATTAACATTAACAAGCTAATAACAAGCCACGCTATAAATTCCTTGTGCGCATGTACCAAACCAAATATTTCTTAAATCGTTGCGAATTATTCTGATAATTTCTAACTGACTGAAAACTACTTTGTTTCTTTCTACGAACACCAAATTCTTCTCAAAAAGCTAATATTTTTTATTATCTATTTAGTTTAATTTTTATTACAGCCCTGCATGACATATTTTCATTATTTAGACAGGGTATCCGCAAATTTCACCGACAACGTTTGACTGCACATTCACGACGATAAAAAAAGACGATCTACGAAAAATAGTTAAATAAAAAATTTTTGGTTTTTGAGTTATAAGCCTTCAAAGTTGTCAAAAATAAAACTAATTTAATTAATTCACCCTGTATAATTCAAAGTAACTTAAATTATTTATTTTAATTATTTATTTTTAACACATCACAAAAATGGCATGATTGATTTTTAATTTAAACTGCCGCTTTTTTATCTTCCCTCTCTAACCGGTACATATGGGACACTAGCGCCCTCTTAATTTGGTAAGATATTTGTTTACATGGAGTTCGGACACCTTGTGTAGTCTCCATGGCCTAGATATAGAAAATCTGAGCGCTCTAGTCGTCCTTGCTTATTTGTCAGATCACAGACAAAATAGCTATCGCCTCAGACCGCTACTAAAATAGGCCAGCAGTTTTAAATTTCCGAATTGCCGATAGAGTACACCACCAGCAGAATTTTAGGAAGAATCAAATGCAGCGGCCCGCATTGCTACGTATATCCCAGCAACATATAAACAACAGTTGGGTAATGTTATCACATGTACTTACGGATTTATTTTGTACACTTTTTATCAATGCCTGTTTTTTGCGTTACTGTATTTACTTAAATGTAGGTATTGATAAAAATGTTTTAAATAATGAACGAATAGGTACCTATATAGTCAACTTAGACGATCGGATATTCTGCAGCGGTTATTTATTCATAATTTGGTTAATATAACCACCCCGATAAAAAATTGGCAATTTTATCTAAAAGTGGTCACGGTTTCTTTGACTGCTCAGTTGGTCTCAAGGGGTGGTTGATTTCCTCATCAATTTTCTCAAAAGGTAAAGGTAAGGCAGAAGACGGGTGTGAATACAGCAACGGTTTTTCAGATTATGATTTTCGTTCATGTGGTAATACCTATTAAAATTTTCAATATTTATATATTCAAATGACTCGAAAACCGGAATATACAGGGTACATATTTCCAATTCTCATACCTAAGGGTGGATGCAACCTGTTGAGGCAGTGTTGAGACTTTAGCAAGATTTTAGACTTCATCAATACAAAATACAGCCCTTACGTGAATATTGTAAATTTATATATTATTTGATGTCTGTTAAATTTCTTTACGTGGTTAGCTTAAATTATCTCTCTACAAAGTCCTGTATGTTTTTATAAATGCCCGGGCCGTATTAAGGGGTATACCCAATCAGCATTGGTACGTTTTATGTATGTACTAAGGTTGTATCATCCGGCTGTACTGTACATCTTATGTACGACGAGTTAAGTACTGATGACATACATAAGGCATCTTCAGTACATACATTTTCCACAATGGTGGACGTCTTCAATACGTCCCGTTTAGATCCATTAGGGGACATAATGGGAGTCTATATTTACGTCTTCAGGGACTAAAAAAGACCAAATTTGGTACGTCTTTAATACGTCTAAAATTGGATCCATAATATTGCTTTCTACAGTATTCTGAATGAATATTACTAGTTGAAGAATTATAGCGATTTCCATTGATTCACTGAGTACGCATTCAGTGTATCTCCATCCTGTATTATCTACAGTGATAATAAAAGATGGAAATATACTCGGTGCACACTCAGTGTGTCAATGGAAATCGCCACAAGAAATTTGAATTAGAATCTCGCAGGACACTTAAAGCTCACTTGAAAAGTTGTTATTTATTTATACCCAAAAGGCACAGCTGAAAATACCAGTAAAGGTAAACTTGTCTGGTGAAAACCTTGAAGAAAATAGCCCTGTGCAAATAATACCGAAATTCTGTCAAATACATATACTTCAAAAAAAATCAAATGTATTTGGAAAACCTGTATTTTAAATTTAAATTTCGTATCTAATTTGTACACAATTTGTAATAAAAAAAAGGGCTGATCTGTAGTTTAGCATTTAAAAAAAAATGTTTTCAAACAATTACCTAAATGCTTTGAATTGTTCCAATATCTGTAAACAACACTTCAAAATCAGACTTAAGTTTTAAGCAAAATGTTAGAATTAAATTTTGATACTTCATTAAAACAAAAACTTAAAAATTTAGTTATAATTTGTGAGTAAAACGGTGTGACTGTACATAAGATCGATTGATCCCATATATAGGCTTTTTTTAGCATCTTATTCATTTAAAGAGCATCTTAACACCATTTATTTTCTAGTCAATCAGATAAATTATTGCACAGTAACTATCATAAACATGTGTTGAATAATACAACAAAATGTATTTATTTTATTTTATATTTGTTTAAGTTATATACCTATTTATAACTCATCTTCCTATTATTCATATATTTATCTTATTCGGTCCCAGGCCCTTCGTAGCCAATTTCTTAGCGATGTTTCTGATTCGTAAGAGTCTTTAGCCCTTCCTGCTCTATGTGCAGCATCTAAAAATAAAATTAAAATTTAGCCAATCCTAAAGTATTAATTTATAGAAAACAACATGCACATAATTGTTTTACTCGGATTAATCTAAAAATTTCTGATTTATTGCAGGAATCGTGAAATTACTTAATTTGTTATTATTTTAATTTAGAAAGTATTCAATGAGGAAGGTGACTTTTTTATATATCAGCCAATGGATATTGAGCGTGATATGTGAATCTTGAACAATGATTTTCAAACAGTCGTAGTTTAAAAATCATCGTTTGGGGTAGGGTAGAGTCAAATCCAGTAGGTAGGTACCTTTCGAATAGAAGGCAAACATACGATCTCACTACACTAGCATTCATTCACTTGCATTAATATTTCCAAACAATTATGTAAAATAGCATATTGCAATTTTAATGATAATTAAAATACTTAAAATTTGTAAAAATTAATTTTGACTCACCGATTACTAACTTTGATACCATATTATTGCAAAAACTTTATTTCTGTCTTCTACCTAGCCAGCTTTATTGCTGTGCATATTCATTTGTTAATAATATTCCCATACATCTTTTAACAAAATCATAATTATCTTTGCCTCCAATCTTGCAGAATTCGGTTGCCTAAAAGAAAAATATTGGTAGTAAGAAATTATACATAGTGATTTTTATGTTGGGTATATCCTTCTATCGTCTTTTCCTGTGCCACTTTTTCAAAATACATATATTATAAAGTAGGTGATAATACAAAAGTGGCTTATGTTTATTTAAATAAAACTTTAACAGTATGTATTTTCGTTAGTATTGATATTTCGAAAAAGTGGCAAAGAAAAAAACTGTTTACTTATTTTTTTTAGCTTTATTTGGTGGTAGAACATACCCAACTTAAAAATCACCCTGTATAAGCAGGTAAAAGTAAAAAAAAAAAAATTAAGTTAAATACTATCAGTAATTCAGTAATCAAGTCAAACACTTTTAAAAATTATGCAAAATGAATGACGAAAACTATTTTGTTGACTTATAGTCTTTTTATCAATAACTGTAGTAGCAAAAACATATAAACGTCAAATAATTATATTGAAGTCAGGTATATGTTAACAAAACAATATGGTACTTATTTAAAAAATAATACGTACAGCTTTTGCAAAGTTCTCATTTTCTAAGTATCAACTGAAAGAAAAAGGTCATATAAGGTTTTAACTATATGAATTATAAATGCCATAATGATGACTTGGGCAACAAGTACAATTTCCTTTATCTGAAAAATAAAAAAATATATTTTAAAATCCTAGTGAATACGTTTTGTGATAAAGGTAAGGTTTGTTTTTTTTAACTTAAGAATTTTAAATATTGAAATCACAATACCTACACATTAATTAAAATGTAAGTTCTTCAAAATAAAAATTATGAAAAAGATAAAAAAGTACCTCCATTTTGGGCAAGATTATAACGAGCGTTCAAATAAAAACGTGGTCGAAGTTGGCTCTGACACATTGGACGTAGGGAGTAGCTTATAGCGACCAACTTAATTAACCTCATTTCTCAACGAGCTGTATAGCAGCTGTTGTCAGTTTCAATAACGTTAATGACTATATAACTTTATTTTAAAGAATAATCGTGATAACAATAACAAACAATTAAAGGAGCTGCGGAAAGTGTCCCCCTCCTTGTTATAACAATTTATTAAAGCAGCTGCTGAAAGTGTCCCCCTCCTTGTTCCAAGCACTTTTCACACCTGTTCCTCAAAGAATTAAAGACATTTTCTAAGATGCTCGGGGTATTGTTAATTTCACGAATCTTGTCTATAAGTCGAGCCTGCAGATGGTTTAAATCAGGAATAGGCAGTTCAAAAATAGTGTTTTTAAGGTAAGGCCACAAAAAGAAATCACACGGCGTAATATCACATGACCTCGGTGGAAATTCATGTTCAGCATTGAGACTTATTAGTCGATTTTGGAAAACTTCCCTCAACATATTCATCGTCTCGCCTGCCGTATGTGCCCTTGCGCCATCTTGTTGAAAGTAAAAGTTTGTAATTTCGTTTTCTTCCAGCTGGTTAACAAAAGGAGCGATAATTTCTTCTCTATACCTTTGCGCAGTAAGAGTACCATTAAAAAAAATAGGTCCATAAATCCTCCTTCGATTGAGAGCACACCAAACTCCAATTTTTTGAGCGTGTAGAGGGCCCTCGACAAAAAAGTTATCTGGTTTTTCAGAAGACCACATTCTCATATTCTGTGAGTTTACGTAACCACTTAAATGAAACCAGGCTTCATCAGAAAAAAAGGTGATATTATGAAGTTCACCGTAGTTGTTTAAAAACCATTCACAAAATACAGCCCGTCGCGGAAAATCAACTTCATGAAGTTCTTGCTGACAAGTTAAACGATAGGAGAACAAACGCAAATCTTTTTTTAACACTGTGTGGCAGGTACCGACTGATACTCCCACCATTTGTGATAAAACACGTACAGAAGTTCTTGGCGCATTTTCCATTATTTGTTGGACATTTTCTTTTAATTCTTCAGTCCGCTTTTTAGGTCGGCCGCTTCCTTCTTTTCTTGTTACACTGCCCGTTTCACGAAAAACATTAACACAACGCTGAACTGCACTTTGAAAAATTTTGTACTCAACAACGCCGGGAAATTGATTTTGAAATTCTATGAAACATTCCTCAATAGAATACTTCCATATTCCATCAATCTTGCGTCCATTTCTAAAGTAGGACTCTATGATAAACACTTTTTGTTCTTGAGAAAACACCACTTTAAACGCTTTTTAAAACGAAAATATTCAAATTGATAGCGGCGATATAGTGCTTTGACAGATGACGTTTAAGTTCATTTGCTATACGCTACGCCCTACGTCCAAATTTTCAGAACCAACTTGACCACGTTTTTATTTGAACGCTCGTTATATTGTACTGCTGCTTGGTGTTACATTCGTCATAGAAATGGGTAATGGGTAAGCCGTCAATATTAACATTTATCTCAATATTATTCGGACAATTTGGGAATTTTAATAAAAGTTTTTTAATACCATTTTTTAATCCAAAATGAAAATATTGACCAGGTCCAACAATTTCAACAATAGTATGTTTGGGAGTCTGTAAAAGGGTCCTTGAATTAAGAGGTAATTCATTATGGATCGGCTTTAATATTTTTAAAAGATCATTTACGGTAGTATGGGTAATACTGTGTTTTACAGCCCATTCTGCCAATTGTAAAGACAAAGCGATATATTGAATATTTTGAGTAACAGGTTCTACATTTATATTACTATTGATATTAATATCAGGTTCAAATTCAAAAAATGAAATATCATCTTCTAAACTTAAGGAATGAACCTCAGAATGAGCAATAAAATAATTAGCATTACATGCATCATTTTGGTCATTTAGAGAATTTGGGTTCTGATTTGGGCACAACTCTACCGAGGTTAATAAGCTGTCTCGAGATTTAACTAAAGCTTCAAATGATCGTAACTGATTCTGGGCTTTTTTGTAATGCTTGTTAACTTTGAATTTATACATCATAAATACAGCATAAAATATGTACAACCTCAATCTCCCTTAACGTTGGAAACGGACAGGCAAAGTAGAACGAAGACAAAAAATGTATAGGTTAGGTACTTCCTAAAATCTCTAAATATTTTCTTACCTAAAAGCAAGCATCCAAAAGGAATATTTACTATTTTATTATAATGCCGGTTGTAAAAATGTATATGTAATCTATGAAATGATGGGAATGACAATGGCGGGAATGTGCCCCTTCTTTTACCAGAAAAATTATGTATTTACAAACTAAGTGTAAACTTTCTCCGAAAAATATAACTGATTCGTTTATTTATTAAAATACTACTAATCTACTGTGACTACTTACCAACTCATCCACAAAATACTAAGGATTATATCACTTAAACACTGAAAAACACTCGTTCCTCAAGTCGAACGATCATAAACATAACCTAGCACCTAGTTTACCAAAATCATTTTTCTATGACCAAAATACAATAGTTTACCTTCGCAAAGTGAAAAGCGCGGGCGTGGTGACTGGTTTCGTAAGGGAATCAATTTTGCTATTTCACTCCGACAAATGGATTTGTTTATTGTCCTTTCTCTTTTTTGCGACCGAAACCAACGAGAATATACAATATATACTCTTTGCTGAAACAGCTGGAATTTATTATAGCCTCAGACAGAGCAGAGGGCGCTACCAACTATTTAAATTTTGGTGGCAATAATTGTTAATAAATTCATGGATAGGTATTCGGTTTTTGCAATAAACGCCATATTCATATTATGACTAACTAACCCTAAGTATTCAATTTATGCATAAGAAACTTTAACTAATTGACTCTGTGACAAATACACAGATGATGGAGCACCAGCAATTTAATTAATTTAAACACAGAAGTGCGAATATATAACCTATTTCATGTGGGATGTCAATCAGGTAATAAAGAAACTTTCCCGCTATCAAATTACTACTTATATGTATTTAGATTAATACATATAATTAACTTACGGCTCGACGGGAACATAATATGTACATACATGATACGTATTTTAAGGATGTACAATTTAGGACTGGATACGTACGTTTTGAAAACGTACATTTTAAGTCCATGTGCGTACAGGCCAACATATGACCTATAATGTACGTCTTAGGGATGTGCCATGCTGTTTGGGTAAAATTAAATTTCATTATGTCTGTTAAATTTATATACGTGAATAGCTTAAATTATATGTTTCTACAAAGTCCTGTATGTTTTTATACAGGGTGTTCCACCTAATAGGGATTCTTCTGTAACTCTGCAACTGTAATTAAAAAAATGGTTTTAATAAAAGTTGCCTGGAATCATGGGCCATGTAAAGAAAATATTTTTAGCTTTACAGGGTATTCCATTTCGCGTGGGCGCTACATATCTTTGTTATTTTAAATGGCACACCCTGTATATTATATTCCAGCTCTGGAAATTATTTTTCCTAACCCTAATGAGCACGATATGCCTGCCGGTGATGTCTGGTTCCAACAAGATGTTATTCAAAATGTAATTGCTAACTTTGAATACCGAATTGCGATAGTTAACTTTGAACATTTGCTGTAATAAAATAAAAAGTAGTACTAAATTATTGTTTGGAAGGGCTATCTATTTATACTATAAAATATAGAGCGCCCTATTGAAAAAAATGTCGGTAATGTTATAGGTCTGTCAAACATGGCTAAAAAAAAATAGAAAATATTACAGAAAAGTGAAAATCTGACATGTTCAACCATTTTTTAAATTTCAATTGAAAAAAAATTTGGGACACACTGTATACAGGGTGAGACAGCGCTGTGGCAAAGTTGATTTATCGCTTGAATATAATTGAGGCAAAATATTTCTAAATAGGTGCGGGTGCGGCGGCAAGAAATGCACATTTTAAAAATAACTAGAAAGGCAGGCAAACTCCGCTTCGCGGAGTTTGACCTTTCTCTCGGGCCGCGCTGCGGGTCGTGCACCGCTCTGCGGTGCTCTCATTACCGGTTATTAAATATAAAGGTAAGGAGGGTATGGGGGGGGGTATGTGTGTGTACGTGTCGTTGTCTTTGTTTCTTGATCCTGGCGGTCTCTGAAACAGAAATGGTTAGCGGGCAGGGGGGGGGATGTCGTTGCGGTGGTCACCCAGGGTCAAAAAGTTGGTGTCTAGGTCTTTTGTGTTTGTCGGTCACGTCGGGTACGTAGTCAACGGCTTGCCTGAGGAGGGGATTGTCATGTCTAGCGGCTACGTCAAATCGTTTCTCCGCGTTTTGTCTTATTGTCTGTGTAGCGTTTGTGTATTGTAAGTCTCGTAATATGTCAGTGTTTCTTACGTACCAGGGCGCGTCGGTGGCCGTGCGGAGGGCTATGTTTTCCACAGCCTGTAATGACTTTAAGTGGCTTTTTGCCGCGTGACCCCACGCCGTGGAGGCGTAGGTTAGCTGCGGTTGAAGTACCACCTTGATAAGCGTTCGCTTATTCCTTAAACTGAGGGTGTTTCCACCTTTGAGTAAGGGATAGAGCCTAGCCCTGGTGGTCTTCGCTCGCGCCACCGTCTCCACGATGTGCGGTTTCCACGTGAGACGCTGGTCCATCGTCACGCCCAGGTATCGTGTTTGTCGATTCCAGGAGATGGGTTCCTGGGATAGTGTCAGTCTGTCAAGGTTTTGTGGGATTTTTCGTTTGGTAAAAAGGATAGCCGAACTTTTGTTGGGATTAATTTTGACTTTCCACCTGTTGCACCAGGTTTCAAGTTGGTCTAAGGAGCTTTGGAGGAGGTAGACGGAATATCTAGGATCTACGGATTGGGATGTGATTGTCAGGTCGTCGGCGTATAAGTATATGTTGGTGTTGGGGGGATGTGGGATGTCGGAGTTGTAAATGGTGTATAGGTGTGGGGACAGGACGGTGCCCTGGGGGACACCGGCCTCCATGGGACGGGTGGTGGAAAGGGAATCTTGGATTTGGATGCGGAATTTTCGGTGGTGTAGGTAGGATTTTATGAGTTTGGTAAAGGATATGGGATATTGGTTGGTGAGCATTTTCATCAGTAGGCCTTCATGCCAAACCGTATCGAAGGCCTTTGCGACGTCCAGGAAGACAGCACCAGTGTACTGTCCCCTGTTGAAGGCCGCCGTGATGTGCTCGGTAAGGCGAAGGATTTGGAGTTCAGTGGAGTGATTGGGTCGGAAGGCGAACTGCTCGTCTGGAATGACTTGCAGTTCTTGGGAGTGGGTTCTTAGACGGGTTAGGATAATTTTTTCTACCACTTTGCTCATAGCCGGGAGCAGGCTAATGGGCCGGTAGTTGGATGGGATGGTGTGATCTTTGTTGGGTTTTGGGATAAGGATTATGTTTGCTGTTTTCCAGCGGGTAGGGAAGTGTCTTAGTCTGAGTGTCGCGTTTGTTATGTTTAGTAGGGCCATGAGGCCCTTGTGTGGTAGTCGTTTAAGTGTCGTGTTATGTATATTGTCGGGTCCGGGGGCTTTTCTGTTTTTAAGTCTGCGTATTGTCAGTCTTAGTTCGTCAGGTGTTGCGGGGGGGATTATGTCATTGTCTGGCTCTCTGTCGACGCGTCGGGCCGCGCGCTCAGCCACTATCTCGAATTCCTCGTCTTCGTCGGGCAGCTGAGGCAGTCTACACTGCAGTTCCAGGCTATCGGCGAAAGCCTCGGCCTTTTCCTGGTTCGTGTAAACCACCCCCACACTACCGTGGATTGGAGGAATTTTACGGCGAGCGGTCTGTCGCAGGGCCCTCTGCGTTTTCCAGAGGCTGTTGTCTTGTGGATCCAGCGACTCCAGGTGCCTAGCCCAGTTATCCTGGGCCAGTTCATCCAGAGCCGCCTTCACCCGTCTGTTAAGTACGTTTAAGTCATGTCTGTGTCGGGGGAGGCGGGTGCGGGTGGCAAGCCGTTTCGCACGTCGTCTGTCACGTATTAAGTTTTTTATGTCATCGGGGAGGGTGCCCCGGGGGTTTGTCAGTCGGGGGACAATAGTCTCCGTCGTAGTCTGAGTCAGGGCGTTTTTAATGTCAGTCTCAAGGGAGAGGATTGCCGCCTCCAGATCATGGGTGGTTTCGATGACTGGGAGCGCCATGTTTCCTTGCATTACTGTTCGGAAACGCTCCCAGTCAGTGAACCTCCTCGTGAAGGTGCCTTCATATCTCTGTCTTCGCCCCAGATCCAGAAATATTGGATTGTGGGCGGAAGACCCTTCGTATTGGGTGGATATTTGGGCATTTAACGGTATAGATTTTAAGAGGGCAATGTCGATAACGTCGGGGCGTCCTACGGGTCCGTAATGTGTCGGTTCTGTCGGTCCGAGTATAGTCAAGTCGTCGTGTCTGTCTTGGTAATTCAGCAGGACGCGACCTCTTGTGGTCGTCGTCCCGCTGTGCCATATGGGGGACTTCGCGTTGAAGTCCCCGATGGCAATTGTCTGGGGCCAGGAAAGGATTTTGTCTAAGTCATTGTCAAGTAGTGGTAGTCTGGGTGGGTGGTAACAGGACACCACCGCAACGTCTCCATGCCGTAGCGATCTCACCGCTATCGCCACGGCCTCTGTGTTTTGAGTTTGGAGCCGCTGCAGCGGATAGTGGTCGATGCACTTCTTTACTATGAGTGCAACACCACCCCCGTTACGGTTTCTGTCATGTCTGTATATGTCATAGTCAGGGATGGAGGTACGGGATGCCTCGCTGAGGTAGGTCTCCTGGACAGCCATAACGTCTATGTTTAGACGGTTCAAGATGTCCACGAGTTCCGTTTTTTTGGCCCGGAACCCGTCAAGGTTCCAGGACGAAATTCTCAGCGAGGAGGGTTGGGAGGGCCGACGAGCCATTAGAAGTCGAATAATTTTTGCATATTCGACACCATGGTCGTCAGCTGGACGCAGAAGTCCTGAAGACGCTTTGTTGCGTCAATCAGGGCCGCCGCGCCCGGTTGGGAGGGTGTCGTGTCTGTGTGTGGAGGGGTGTGGTGTTTTTATTTTTGTGCGTTTTGTGTTTTTGTGGTCATGTCAGCGTTTGTGAGTCCCGAGGTTGTGTTTGAGGTGGGTAGGAGGGGTTGTCTGTGTGTTTGTGTAGTGTTTTGTGTCGTATGTGTGTTTGTGTTTTTGTTTTTAGCTTTGGGGTACTGAGGGCACCCCATATAGCTGGCGGGGTGTGGCCCGGCGCAATTTGCACACCTGGCGGGCGTGTCTTTGGCCTTTTTGGATA
>NW_019418278.1:3495-9465 GCF_000390285.2 Anoplophora glabripennis | reverse complement strand
GTGTGTGTGTGTGTGTGTGTGTGTGTGTGTGTGTGTGTGTGTGTGTGTGTGTGTGGGTGGGTGGGTGTGTAAGTGTTAGTCGTATGGGGATGCCCCCTTACGGGGGCGTACGTGTCTTTTGGTGTATTTGTCTGTCTGGTATATTGTTTGTCGGGGTCGCAATTTTAAGGAAATGTATTCTAAAGTAATGCAAATAACTGATAAATAAGTAAAAGTGGGACTTACATAGGCATAAACCCGGAACAGGTACCTGTAACAAAGATGCCTACGGCCTCTATGCTTAAGCCGGGGATTAGGTCGGTGATTAAGAGGAAAGAAAGGGATTATTTCCAGGTAGATTTAGCTCCTTGCACTACACTTTCACAAAACACGTCTGCTCTGCTCGGCTGCCCGCTCGGAACTGAATATAAACAGCTTCAACTGCATTTTGCTTATAATGTGCTTAGGCAAAAATTCGCTTTGAAAAATATGTTGAACAAAGAAAGCATCAATACAGTTCCAATTAATGCAGTTTTGCAAAGAAAATATTAACTCTTTGAAACTACGTTAGAAGAGCTTGCAGTAATTTTAACTGATCGCTCGATGTGAGGAAAATAAATCTGACATTCTTCGTGATTTTTAGATTTTCGTCGATTTGCGTTCGCGGTTCTTTGAATCTCCATTTCGCTTATAAAATGGCCGTATGTCAGTGAGAAGTCCATGGAGAAAGATATATTTGAAAACGCGAATATAAAGTTGCAAAATTTTGATTAAGCGACGAACGAAGGGAGATGAGGCGCGATTATGCCGCTTCGGATCTCGCGGAGAAACCCAGTCCGTCCGCNGTACAACAAAATCACAATAAACCTTGGAGTAAAAGTCATGAAAAAGATTTCTTAAATTTTAGTGTGACAGTGTATATGAAAACCAAATATGGTGCAATTGTGTTCAGCGATTAATTGCGTAAAGAGATGTTTAAGTGAAGAAAAAATTAAATTTTAGAGAGGTTATGATGGTGTCAAAATGTTTATACTTTTCGAATATTTCTGAAAATAATGACCAAGTAGCAATTTTGTCCCCTTCAATGTGTCGCTCTTCGAATTATTTTTTATCAAACTGAATATAAACAGCTTCAACTGCATTTTGCTTATAATGTGCTTAGGCAAAAATTCGCTTTGAAAAATATGTTGAACAAAGAAAGCATCAATACAGTTCCAATTAATGCAGTTTTGCAAAGAAAATATTAACTCTTTGAAACTACGTTAGAAGAGCTTGCAGTAATTTTAACTGATCGCTCGATGTGAGGAAAATAAATCTGACATTCTTCGTGATTTTTAGATTTTCGTCGATTTGCGTTCGCGGTTCTTTGAATCTCCATTTCGCTTATAAAATGGCCGTATGTCAGTGAGAAGTCCACGGAGACATTTGAAAACGCGAATATAAAGTTACAAAAATTTAATTAAGCGACGAACGGAGAAACCCAGTCCGTCCGCCAAAATGCTAGTTTTCCAGTCTGACTTGAGAGACAGCGCGTAGTGTCGTCGTTCATTGTTTAAGCCGCCGCACTTCGAATCTGCGTTAATTTCGCGAAACGTTCTATATAAAAAATTTGAAATAGGCCTCTGATCAGTAAACAAAAATTTTTTGGTTTAAATAAATGCATCAAATGTCGTCTAGTAAGTCCCGTCTAATTTTCTAGCATCAATCGGAAACGTCATTTTCGCCTAGTAGGTCCATCTGATTTTTTCACCTCGATGTCATCTATGAAATATGTCAAATATTAATTACTAGGTCCCCACTGACCTTTTAACCTCAATTAGAAACGTCAAAAATCGTCTTGTCACTCCTGTGTGATATCTTAACCTAAAATACGAAACACGTCAAATATCAATTAGTACGTTCCTTCTGATTTTCTAATCTCAATTAGAAACGTCAAAAATCGCGTAGTAGGTACCGTCTGATTTCCTAACCTAAATTACAAAATACGTCAAATATCAATCAGTCTGTTCCTTCCATCGATCTATGGTTCGTTGTGATTTTCTAACCTCAATTGGAAACGTCAAATATAGTGAAATTTATTTTGACGTTTCAATCTGACATTCTTTGTGATTTTCAGATTTTCGTCGATTTGCGTTCAGGGCTGGTTGAATCTCTATTTCGCTTATAAAATGGCCGTATGTCAGTGAGAAGTCCACGAAGAAAGGTACATTTGAAAACGCGAATATAAAGTTGCAAAAATTTAATTAAGCGACGAACGAAGGGAGATGAGGCGCGATTATGCCACTTCGGATCTCGCGGAGAAACCCAGTCCGTCCGCCAAAATGCTAGTTTTCCAATCTGGTTTGAGAGACAGCGCGTAGTGTCGTCGTTCACAGCTGAAGCAATCAACAATTTTGGTAATGTTAAATTTGCATTTTTCTAACACAACGTCGTCTCGCAAAAGATCCACAATGAGATAAAACAGATAAATAACGACATCTCATGATTTATAAAAAATTATCAAGTTTTTTTATTGGTACATAGGTATGTATGAAACCATCTCAGAATTTTTTAAAAGTTATATACCGGTTTAAGTCTTTTGAATTTATTTGAAATTGATAGAATATTCAATCTTGATGTAGTATGCTTCAGGTATTAAGTACAATTAGTATAAATTATAATTACTTTAGATAAGTGATAATGCCTTGAATAAAATTTAAATAGGTGGAACCGTCATTATCTAATTTTCAATACTGAGGAAATAGAAGTTTTTGAAATTTATTTCGAGTGTACCTATTATAAAGATTAGTCAAATTAATAAAAGAATCGTATATCCACGGAGATTTTTGGCTTTTTGGCTTTCAAATATCACTAGAAATAAAAAAATTTCTATGCGCATAAAAAACGTGGGCTTAACTTTTGGCGGCACAATATGTTCAAAAAATTGGAAAAATGTCATATTTTTCTTCCTATTTAATTATGTATCTTTTTAAGAGTAGATTTTAGGCGAAAATGGAAGAGGAAAAAAATGTTTGTAATTAATTTTTTTACAATACATGACTGGTTACAAATCGAATGAATCATGATTATTATGGTAAAAATAGAAAAAATCACAAAAATGGGGTTAAAAAACAATACTTTTTAGGAAATTTTTTGGTGTATTTAAATTGGGTGTAGGACCTTTATACTTGGCTCAAGAAAACTTCATGTTATGTAGAATCATCACACCAAATTTCATCAAAATCGGTTCGATAGATTTTGCATAATAATTTTGCAATCCAGATTTTGAAAAAAAAATTGCAAATTTTCAAAATTTTGCACAGCAAAAACCAAGGCCCTTAGATACTTGAAAATTTAATCACATATAGAAGGGCTCTCAAGCTTTCAAACTTTTTTTGAAAAATTCGAATCCGTCAATTAGGAGAGCTCTGGCGCTTGTTTAAACATTGGTCGAATTTTTGTACTTATAAACAATTAGAACTTTGTGAATATTCAATCAAATCAAATTTTTTAAAGCAGGTTTTAAAAGTTCTTGGAAAGACGCTTTTTTAAAAAAAAACAGATCGATTGATCAATTAGTTACGTAGTTATAGCCGATTCAATTTCGAGCAGGCCGAAGCGGCCGCGCTCTCTGCTTCCCCCACCACCACCACCCGTACGATTTTATTGAATTTCTCGCTTGCATAAATAACTTTAAACACGTTTTAAAGTAGGTTGCCAATGAAGAAAAGTATTGTAATCTTAGACCTGGTAAGTACTCGGAATACCAAAGGTATTTTTCGAAAAATTAGCCCGGATGTCCCAGTACATTTAGTGTAAATGACGGTTAACTTTGATCGGCTATAACTACGTAACTAATTGACCAATCGATCTTTTTTTTTTTTTAAAGAAGCGTCTTTCCAAGAACTTTTAAAACCTGCTTTAAAAAATTTGATTTGATTGAATATTCACAAAGTTCTAATTGTTTATAAGTACAAAAATTCGACCAATGTTTAAACAAGCGCCAGAGCTCTCCTAATTGACGGATTCGAATTTTTCAAAAAAAGTTTGAAAACCTGAGAGCCCTTCTATATGTGATTAAATTTTCAAGTATCTAAGGGCCTTGGTTTTTGCTGTGCAAAATTTTGAAAATTCGCATTTTTTTTTAATCTGAATTGCAAAATTATTATGCAAAATCTATCCAACCGATTTTGATGAAATTTGGTGTGATGATTCTACATAACATGAAGTTTTCTTGAGCCAAGTATAAAGGTCCTACACCCAATTTAAATACACCAAAAAAAATCGCTAAAAAGTATTGTTTTTTAACCCCATTTTTGTGTTTTTTTCGATTTTTACCATAATAATCATGACTCATTCGATTTGTAACCAGTCATGTATTATAAAAAATTTAATTACAAACATTTTTTTCCTCTTCCATTTTCGCCTAAAATCAACTCTTAAAAAGATACATAATTAAATAGGAAGAAAAATATGACATTTTTCAAATTTTTTTAACATATTGCCGTCAAAAGTTAAGCCCACGTTTTTTTTATGCGCATAGAAAAATTTTCATTTCTAGTGATATTTGAAAACCAAAAAGCCAAAAATCTTCGTGGATATACGATTCACCCAAGCCAAAACATATACCGCCTGGTCTGTCTCGATGTTAAAGTTCGATTTACAGATCGCAGAATTAACAGGATCAATTATGCACGATCGAAACAGTACAGAGAATCTTCAAGGTTGGTTTCAACATATGAGGGGCCACGTATTCCCCTGTTGAACGTAACTTTCTTCTTGGGTAAAAAAACTGCTCAAAATCTTCACAAAACCAAAGAATACGATGTAAAACGGCCTCCGCTAGCGTGATTTATACAAATCGGGACATATAAAGTTGAAAATTTCCGATTTTTCTAGGAACAACGGGCGGCCGCCATCTTGTGATATCAAAGTGACGTTAGTCACGGCGCTGTCATCGGGTGTCAGGAACTCGCAAAATTTTTTATTTAAGGGTTTAATACCACTTACGACTTTCTGGGGCTACTGTGAGGGCCGAATATAATTTTTCGCGGAAAGGGAAAGGTACCATGACGTCAGTCGTGAAGAATTCGGTCGCGGAAACTCCGTGAACGTCTCGTAAGAGCGGCGGAAAGTACGTTCTCTTTTCACCTGACCAAAGAGACGCCCATGGCCGAAAGCACAAATTTTATATCGCTAATGCCGGTCTTAAATTTTGGTACATTTGACCTAAAAAAAGTTGATGGAGATATAAAAGAGTGAGATCGTCGCGACGCGCCGCCGAAGAGACGTCTCGGGGGCCAAATGGGGCCTCGTCGGTCCTCGGACGCGGTCCGTACGCCCAGAGAAAAAAAAATATGCCGTAGAAAACGGCGTTTTCGGCGAGATAAATCGGGCATTAGCAAAAAGACGGGTATTTTTAGAGATTTGACGGTGCAGAGCCTTTTTGAAGAGCAAATTTCGGTGTTGAAGAGTAGAAGATTCGCCGCGAAACTACGCCTGACGGAGGAAGAAAGGACGAAAGTCTGGCGTAGTAGCGAAGAGAACCGCAGATTCGCCCCTTAAAAAAAGTTTTAGGTCTGGAAAATCGACCCTCCGAGTGACATTTAGAGGCATTCCCGGTATGTTTTACCTGCGTCGCACACAAAAAATGGGCCACGCCCCTCGAGGAACCCCAGAAAAACCGGAAAATTCTCCGGGAAGGAGCGGACGAACCTCCGCCGAAACACCCCTAAACCACGAAGAAAGGAAGGCCCTCCGGGACCGGCTGCCACCACCGCGCGCCCCGCAGGAGAAACCTTAGGGCGTGGAAATCGGTGCTCTTTCGGGGCGGGTGTGCGACGCAGACGGAGCTATCGCTAATTAATAGTAATTGACTAGAAAGGCAGGCAAACTTCTCCTTTCTCTCGGGCCTTCAACACGTCGAACGTCAATATTGATGCATTTTTATTCTGGCCCGTTGACGTGAAACGCCCGATATATATATAATCCAGATTTTGAAAAAAAGTTGCA
>NW_019418278.1:0-2077 GCF_000390285.2 Anoplophora glabripennis | reverse complement strand
TGACACAATTTAAATAAAATTATAATTTTCCTACGCAACCTACGCCAATACTATTTACTAATTACCTTATTTCTAATTACAATTATCGATCAAATGTCTTACACTAATTTTCCAATTTTGGACAGTTTCTATCCTTCCGTTCACTTTTTGTGCTCCTGTTTCGGTTTTTCTATACCTATTTCTACTTCAATTCTCTTACTGACTGCTATGCTCCATGAATACACTTGCTACCATGTATCGGCTCCTCTATATTACATCTGGTATTTGGTTTGATCTTGGGTATCTGGTCTTCCACAGAAGACTATCTTCTGGGAAATATTGAAATATTAATGTTTGTCAATGCTTTACCTTTTTCAATTCCTGTTAATGTATCAATTTATGTCTTCTTTATTTATTTCGGAACCTTTTTATTTTTTAAATTCTCCTTTCTTAGTATTTCTCTCAACTTTTATGATTCTAATTCTCCTTCCTTCAAATTTTCGAAAATCAACTAACTCCCCTCTTTTTTTCTTTTTCTCCTTAGTAACCGCACTTCTGTTTTCACATTTTAATTTTTTATTGCTCACTATTTACTTAACTTAATACTATTTTACAATACTTCCACATTTAAAAAAAATCAATTCAATTTTATCATTACATTTTAATTTTATGACAAGCGACTTCTGTCAGATATTTTCTTCTTTCAATTTTACCCCTTTCTAATATGCAATTTTGAATACATTTCATTTCCATACATCTCAATTTTCCCAAATTTGTTTTGCCAATTTGATACATTCCATGAAGCAAATTTGCAAAACAAAATTTTCTATTATCTTCAACTATAGTGTAAATTTAAATTGTAATGATACATATAATTTTTTATATATTACATTTTATATTTCATCATCTGATTTGAATTCATACAATTGACCCACATGAAAAATGTCCCTCAAATTTTTTGTATTAGGATGCATCAACTCAACTATTTATCCCATTCTTAGTATTAATAATGTAAGGTCCTTCATATGGCAACAACAATTTAACACATTTATTTTCTCGTTTATTTGGTACTCGTAAAGCCTTTAATATTACCAAATCACCTTTTTTAAATGTAATTTGATTTTTTTTTCTCTTTCGTCTTCGATTTAAATATTTTTCTGCATTTTTTTCCAATCTATCATTTACCTTTTTCAATAATTGTTCATAAGTTTCAATTCTGTCCGTCACCCATGGTCTGTCTGGTTCTATTTCAAGAAAAAGTGTCACTGGTGCTTCTCCTGTCACATTATTTGGTATATTATTTAAAAAATATTCTACGTCTGTTAGTCTGTTTTGCCAAAGTGGATGATCGTCATGTACAAGTATACGTAAATATTTAACAATTTCTTTGATATATCGCTCAGAAGGATTTAACGATGGATGTCTTATACTTCTATAGCTTGTTATTATGTCATTTCTTTCCATATATTTGTGAAATCTTTCATTTGTAAAATACGTAGCGTTATCTAAAATACATCGTCCAGGTTTCCCATATGCTTGGATATATTGTGTTAATAATGCCTGCACCGACCTTGTATTTGTCCGTTTGCAAGGATACGTCTTTGTGAATTTTGAACAAATATCAACTATTACCAAAATATGTCTATTACCCTCATAGCTTATAGTCAAATTTGATATAAAATCAATGGCAATTATGTCAAGTGGTCGTCTCGCTAAAATAGTCTTTGGTATTCCCTCATGGTGTCGATTTTTTTCACATTTTAATTTTTTATTGCTCACTATTTACTTAACTTAATACTATTTTACAATACTTCCACATTTAAAAAAAATCTATTCAATTTTATCATTACATTTTAATTTTATGACGAGCGACTTCTGTCACATATTTTCTTCTTTCAATTTTACCACTTTCTAATATGCAAATTTGAATACATTTCATTTCCATACATCTCAATATATATATTATTATATTTTATATTGTTTTGTTTTTTATTTTAATTTTATTGTTTATTTTTATTTATTTCTCTCGGGTGTGGGTTCCTTTTGTTGGTTCTGTATGTTAGGTTTTATTGTAGAAATTTTATGTTATTATGCAAAT
>NW_019418277.1:0-17263 GCF_000390285.2 Anoplophora glabripennis | reverse complement strand
TTCGCCATATTGGATCGAGTTTAAAGAACAAGAAACTCAATTTAAAATTTAATTTTCTATACGGTCATATTTTTTTTGTCCAGGTAATAATTTCTGCAAATTTAACATTAATCCGTGACAGAATGCTTGGACTACAACGCTTGTAAATCTTTTCCGCGGTTTTTACGGTGATAACGTCTAAACTTGATGTAAACATAGACCTTACAAACTTAATTTACAAGGTCCGTTAATGTAAATTAAAAGTATTGTTACTATTATTTATGTTTATTATTTAATTCAATGTTCAAATTCAGATCTTTTAGATTTTTTAGAAAGCCTGTTGTTGACCGACAGTGTTGCCAGTATTTGATGTTATAAAATCGCCAATATTGTCCTGAAAAGTCGCCCAATGTCGCGAACATTCCGGAGATGACTGATATTCGCAAAATTCTTTGTAATCGGGGGTATTTGCTTCTCTGTAAATTATTTTTATTTGATATTAGGTACATAATAAGTAAGAAATGTAAGAATTCTCATACTTAAGAATATTTGCGTATCTTCCCATTATGCAAATAACAATTCGAAACCGTGATAATCGGCACAGGCACAACACAGAAACGAATATGGTGGGTGGGGTGATTAGAATTTATTAACAGACTTATTTATATTTAAAATCAATCAACGAGTGTATAGAGACTATAGGAAGATTGTTGTTAAAAATAAAATGGTAATAATTAACCATAACCACACACTTTAACCATGGACAACATAGCAGCAGAATATGTTATATAACATTATATCATTGTGTGTGTTCTGTGCGGACACCGAGACCGAGTCTACATGTTCAAGGGAAACCAATCTGAGACCAATTACAAGAACTCCCAATAATGCCAACTGAACAATAGCACTTTCAAAATACGTTAGAAAAACTTAACAGTTTAAAAGGCTAAGAAGTCGCCCAAAATGAATGTCAATCGCCCAAGCTAACTTCGCAAGTCGCCCAAATTAATCGCCAATCGCCAATATTTAAATTTGGTGGCAATGTCATATTTCAAGTCGCCCATTTGGCGATAAATCGCCCACACTGGCAACACTGTTGACCGATCAACTGAAATATATCATTTTTGTAGGCGTGGTTAATTCGAAGTAGTGGGGCGATCATGTCAAACATAAACGACACGGCGGCACGTCAGCTGTTTTCGGGTTATCGGGTTTTGTCGTAGACTGTGAAATTCTGTTGGGAGACATATTTCTCTCAGCTGTTCAGTGTTTTGGCTTCTGGCGTTAACAATTTATTAGTAATGTCAGAAACTCAAGCACCTACCACGAGTACTGAAACATCAAGTGTAGTAGAAAATCTCGATAAACATGAAGATTTCGTAGAACCAGATGCAAAAAAGCGTAAGATTTCTAAACCTGCAGATGATAAAACACATAAGTTAGAAGACAGACTGGGTGGGATTTTATGTTGCGCAGTTTGTCTAGATTTACCTCGGGCTGCTGTTTATCAGGTAAGTTAATTTTTTTTTAAGTTACTTATTAATATTTTTCGGTAAAACATGTATCTAATTTTTTCGTGAAATATTACGTAATGAATTTTTCTTTGTTCTCCTTTTACCTAGCAGCAGAACTGCAGGGGAGTTATTGATTATAGTACGCTCACATGCAACTAAAATATCAATTCACAGAACAGGGTTCTACTGTGCCTTAGGTCTTTGTTTTGTGTGTATGATTAAATTAAATATTGAACTTCCGGGTTTAGTCATCAAATATTTATAATCATTGGGGCATGCTATATTATCCTAATCCGAACCTATTGCGTGTCATGTTTTTTTTTTATTAATAACATAAGATTGTACTTAATAGAAATGATGCAAACAGGATAATAATTATTGTTTTTTATTTTGTGTTAACTATACGCAGATACATGACATATATAGTTTTTTGTATAATGTTAATACAAAAATTGTTATATATAAGGCATTATTGAACTTGTAGTTTTAAGATATATATTCTTACATAAACTGTGGTGTGACATATTTAATAATTTTTATTTGTACATTTTGTGATGCAGTATAATTACATGTGATTTTATTTAATGATTCATATATTTATAATCGTGTTGATTATTGATATTTAAATAAATATATTAAATTTAATTTTTAGTAGTCATTACTCACTTTTAGATTTAGAATTTCATTTTACCTACCCTATCCTTTTATTTTTCGAGGTTTCTTGGCTATTTCCATTTACGTATTTGAACAATTAGAAAGGTAGGTGCAAAATAATACACAATGATGAAGCTGACCGTAGTATCCAAGGACAACAGCAATTTACAATTTTGATCTTATTAAATTATAAAAAAAAGAATGCATGAATAAATACCTAATATAAAAATTGAAAATATTATGTAATTCTCAGTAGATGGTTCTTATCACAAATAGTTTAACTAAAGAAATTCTAATTGAAAAAGGAATGAAGGTATTTTAATTTTTGTATATCATTTCCAATCTTTTATATTGAGAATTTTAAATGATAATGACCGGTAACAAGGTAATGTAGATTGTTTTAAAATTTTAGTTAATATTTATTTTAATTTTTGAGTAATACAATATTGATAAATTTTGTTAATTCCAGGATATGAAGAGGATTGGTAAGTTTTTCTAAGTAAATTTTTCACTACAATATTCATGCCCATAAGCATATTGTATATATATGTTACTCAATAATTTATTTAAGCAAAAAAATATTAGGATTTCCAGAAATTATGCCACTACTTGAGAGCTCTATAATTAAAGAAAATATAATACTAGAACTTATAATTTAGATATATATTTGAACAGTGTTACATAAACAGAATGTCTAGTACTATATTTTTTCACCATTTCCACAGCAAGAAAACAAATGTTGCATATAATTTTCTACAGGGCATGTCCGCGAAGATACAGTTTTGATATATTTATTTGAAAAATTATATTAAATGTCCAAATATTTACTATATAATGTGTTATGTGCGTACTTTACAGTGCAGCAATGGTCACTTAATGTGTGCTGGGTGCTTCACTCATATTTTGGCTGATGCAAGACTACGAGATGAGACAGCCACATGTCCCAGCTGTAGAGTAGAAATTAGCAAAACATCAGCTACACGCAATTTAGCTGTTGAAAATGCTGTCTCTGAACTGCCATCTGAATGTCAGTTTTGTAACAAGAAGTTCCCTAGAAATTCGTTGGAAAGACATGAAGAATCAGAATGTGAAGAGAGGTTTGCTATTTTAAAATAACTTAAGAAAATTATGACCGATAATTTATGTTTAGTTAAAATTTTAGATTATAGTGTTGAACATTTTTTATTGTCTTGAATACCAATGAATTCCTTTTTTTTTATTAGCTACAAATTGGGACCTCACTTTAATAGGGTAATTGGGCCACGTTTTACTAATATTTTTTATAAATGGTAAATATAAAATTCTAGATATGAATTCAATTTCAATTTTAAATAGATAAAGTTTAGGAAATGATAGGGTTTTTGAAAAATACATAGTTTGTTCTCAAGAATATGATTGTTTAAATAACAAGAGACAGGTCATGGCATCTCAAATAATAGTGAAAGTTTGATAAACATTTAGAATCATGGTTAAGTGAACGAAATAAATATTAAATAATTGCACATAATTATAAATGTAGCAGTTTCCTTATATTATACCCGCAGTTAAAAATTTTTGTGATGTAAAACAAATTAAGTTTTTACTGTCATGGACAAATATGCATAATAATATATGATTAATAACAATTCATCTAATTTACCGAATTTAAATCTTGAATAAGGATTGTAGAGACTCATATATGATAGCTACAGTATTACAGAATTGAAGAAATGTAAGATAAGTTTAATATAGGTTATATAGGCTGTTACAAATTGGTTCCTCACTACAGGGGTCTCGGATACGGCAAGAGATACGTGTGGCTTAAATGAGGGCAAAGTTGCATAATTAGGGGACCAACATTATGCCTCTAAAAAATCAAAGCTATCATGATTAGTTTTCGAAATATTAAAAAAAAACAAATTTTGGAAATCCGTTTTTGTTTCATTTCAGCCTTGTTTGAGGTGATATTGAAAAAATCAACTTTTTGCCCTCTATCGAAAGACAATCAATTTTTATATGTAACGTTTTGTCTTTCCAGGACCATAATCAACTTCATAAATACGACCCTGGAAATTTTATTACATTTTTTGCAAGTCTTCATGACCCCCAATACTGTACTTCCTCGGCCTGAACCAGATTCTCACGTTTTGTCTCGGAAAATTCATTTTCAATGTATTTGTTCCAAATTTATATACTTTTAGATTTCTATGTTTATTGAATTATCGTGCACTCTAAGTGACGTTAAACCCTTTGAACTCCACCTAGTTATTTAAACAATCACACATTACAATAAAACATTATTAGACTTTAAAACTTCATCACCTGGTCATACATAATTTGATAGGTTGTTGCGTCAAAATTAAAACATTACAATTTTAATTAATAATAATAATAATAATAATAATATTTATTTACGGATCAAATAGTATAATAAGGTACTTTCTATAAAGTTAAAATAAATAATTACAGTAAATAAATATGCAACTCACAAGAAGGTATAACCTTGTGCTAGGACCAATAATTTGTCTGTACTTAGAATATTATTTAGGTAAGTGTAACACTACTCACTAGTTAAATTAATTTTAAAAATGGAGAAATAAGTACATTTACAAGGATTATAATACACAGATAAAAACAGATATATTTTAGGATAAAATTATTTGATTAACTTCCTACAACATTATAATAAATGTCTTTCCTATTAATTAATTCATGAATGTATAGCCTCGATTTATTTCTAATCCATATCTTAATTTTATTCTTATTTATATTATTAATCGATTTTATTTCAGGTAATACTAAATTATACAATTTTGGTTCTAAGTAGATAAACGTTCTTTCACTATAACAAATTCTTAAAATGCATATGACAACCAAAATTCCAAATGAATATATTTTCAAAAATGTTCAAAAACTTTTCTGTTCTGGCAAATGTTGAAAATGATAGTAATTTATTATTCTTGTAACCGCAACTGTGAAAAAGCATGTCAAATGTATTTGTATGAATATCCTGAAAAAAATTAGATCGAAATTTGTTTGAATTTTGAGCACTTGAGAAACCTAGAATGAGCACGGGATTAAAACTCTAATAATGTTTTATTGTAACGTGTAATGGTAACAGTTTCAATAACTAGGTGGACTTCACAGGGTCTAACGACACTTAGGATGAACGGTAGTTCAAGAAGCATAGAAATCTAAGAAAAAAAAATAGATAAATTTTGAGCGAATACTTTGAAGATTAATTTTTCGAAACAAAACGTCTGAATCTGGTTCAGGCTGAGACAGTACAGTATTGGGGGTCATGAAGACTTGTAAAAAATGTAATAAAATTTCCAGGATCGTATTTTAAAAAAATGAAGTTGATAATGGTCCTGGAGAGACAAAATGTTACATATAAAAATTGATTGTCATTCGATAGAGGGCAAAAAATTGCCATGAGAAAGTGTTCTCCATTTCTCAATATCACCTTAAACAAGGCTGAAATTAAACAAAAACGGATTTCCAAAATTTGTTTTTTCAAATATTTCAAAAACTAATGATGTTAGCCTTAATTTTTTAAAGGCATAATGTTGGTCCCCCTGATTACGCAACTTTGCCCCCATTTAATAGCTTAAATGGGGGCAATATCTCATATCTCTTACTGTTTCCGAGATCCATGTAGTAAGAAGGGAATTTGTAACAGCCTATACATAATATATATATATATTCTTTTTTTTCTGAACTATATGTTACTAATTGTGAGTGGAGTAATTTTCCAATAATCTTCGTGAAAGGTAAATCAATTACAATTTCTGAGTTAAACAAACATTATCTCGTTTTGATTAACAAATTAACACAAATACTAACATACCAAATTTCAATGTCCTCCTTATCAAAAGATCAGGAAATCTTTGATACTCCTGTACACTTTGTCAACATAAAACCCCAGTACTAACATGACTTTTTCACGAAAAGAAAATTTTCCAAGACGATGGAATAGAACGTAGTAATGTGCAATCTTTGTATATGTCAAAAATTACACATGAAATCATAGCCTACTAGTCGTAAAACTGCATACTTTACTTTTTGTTTGATTCAATTAGTAATGACACTCACAAAATCTCAATTTTTTCAAAAACCGTTAATAATAATAAATACTGGTAAAACTATTTAATAATTGGCATATTGATAAAAAAAATTGATATCATTTTAAGGGTACCCTACCCCTGGTCCGGCCCTTATTGGGTTTCCAACAAGTTCATATTTTTACCAATTAAAGATAACAATAAATGCAAATCATGAACCAAATGTGGTTGCTCTATGTTAAAGCGTTGCTGAAATATTATTGTTTTTCAAAATTTAACTCATCTACAGAGGCCCATATCTCTTCAACGGTGCATCCCAGAAAAAAATGTTAAATAACAAATCGGCATATTTTAAGATCCTCTACATATGCCTGCTCTGTGTCGGTAGAGTTATTATCGCGAATTCTGAGTGTATACAGGGTGGTTCAGTTCGATTGAATCAAACTTTAACCACAAATAGAACAATAAATAATTCAGAATTGCCTTATAAAGCTAGGTCTAAGTCTCACCAGGTCTGTTCCAACAAGAGTCAGGGATTGGTTCCGAACCGTCAGAAATGTGCATCCAACTAATTCTTGCGATATATTCACTGAAGACACATTTAGAACTTAGCTGGCCAAACATTTCGAACAGTTCGGAACCAATCCCTAACTCTTGTTGGAACAGACCTACCGTTTTCACTGTACAGGGCCGTATTTGTCAGTTCTTAGAATAATATTTACGAAATCTTTGGTATGCTTATAACAAATTGATTCAAATTTGATGTAGTGTTAACATTTATACTTGCATAATTCACTGTAAAATTTGGAAATTTTTGTGGGTTACTGGTGTAGTAATGGGTAGTAAAGCGGGTTGTTTTTATCCCAACTTCTACGCCAATGACCTAATAATAATTTCGGATTCATTTTTAGATTCCATGGAGAATTCTACATAAAAAAGGTATACTTGTTAAAAATCGGTATAGTGTATCGTTTTACCGAAAATCACAATTGATCCGTTCTTTTGATCTAAGAAATTTGGCTCAAGGATAGGAAATAAATTTAAAATTAATATTATTATAATGTCACATATTAACTTAGAATTCAAAACAATATTATATCTATGGAGCTGTCATTGAATATGCTGTCCACCGCACTATCCGCGATAATTTTTAAGATGCAAGCGCGTCAAGCGGCGAAAGCCAGGGTTGCCACTAGGTCGACACGAAATTACTGACGAAACTTGATTGCATTCCTGACATTTCCTGGCAAAACTTAATTATATTATTACTTGCAATTCCTGGCCATTTAATAGTTTAATCTATTATTTTGGTGATTATTACCTTTGTCTTAACCGTCGTATCCCGTCAGTGTATAAATAGCTATCACTATCACTCTGTAACCTGTAATATTAAACATTAAACAAGGATCGCTGCCGAGTGCCAAGTGTGACAAAATATAATAGTAAAGAAGCATGATACATCGTCATCTAGCGGTGATATCGTGAATCGAAATTCTTAAAACTGATTAAAGTAATATCTGTGCTCTGTGATGCTTATTTATGATCTTTTAATAACAAATGCAATAATGCAAATTTTGGGGGTTATTTGCAAATCGACATCCCTGAAAATGTTGCTCCCCTGGCAAATTTCTGACGTTAAGTCAATCCTGGCAAATTTACTGGCAGGACTCTTTATTCCTGGCAAATGCCAGTAATTACTGGCAAAACGGTAACCCTGGCGAAAGCGGTAAGCTCCGAGACAAGGTAATTTTGTCATCGCCATTCGTATTTACAGATTCATTTGAACAACATTCATTTTATTTCCCATTATTATTAGTAATTTTGTTATTAAACTGCGGTTATTTGCCTTTTGTGATATTTTATAGGTTTCAAATATTTCATAAATAAATTTTAATGTAAGTATTTATGTCTACCTTGTTTGTTTCTAGCTTCTAGCATTACAATTTAATGTACATTTTTTGAGGTTATAACTATGACGTTATCCGTTGTGGAATACCAACATTTCCTATTTAAGTGCCAACGAAAACTCTCATTCACATGCTCTCGTTGTATATCAGAAAGAGAAGCAGTTTTTAACGCTGGTCATGTGGTACTATGTGGGTAAATTGGGCAAAGTGATTTAAATTTAGAAACTTATTCATTGTGTCTGTAAACTAGTGCCCTTACTAACAATGCTCTTGAAATTCAGGGAGTATTGTCTATCGACAATAATATTTTCAAAATTTCTTCAATTTGATGAAAACTTAATTCTGAATTTTTCTTGGATCATGAAGAACAACCATGAACTGAACAATAATAGTTCGACAATTTCTTCTATTTATCCATAACCCTATATAATGTCAATAACTGCTGAAGTTTTCCTCACACTATTTTTTTAATATAACTGTTCAAAAGCAAACACTATACACAGTTTTATATAAAATACAAAACGAAATGTCACATACAAGAAATGTTTACCTTGTTTCACTAGTATTACTTGTCACCGCCAGAGGGCGAGCTCTTAGCTGCATTCGCGGATAGCGCAACAAAAAAATGAGCTCATAGAGGCAATTCACCCTCGGAATTCATCACATTACGAATGCAATAAATAAAACACAAGGGATTATATTTAGAATTTACCAGTCGTTTCGCCGATGTAGAAACATATTTAATACTGCTTTGAATTTTAAGTTAATAGGTACGTGACATAATAATATTAATTTAAAATTCATTTCCTAGCCTTAAGAAACTAAATTTCTTAGATCAGAAGAATGGTCTCCTAATCAACTGAGATTTTCATTAAAACGATATGCTCTACTGATTTTCAACAAGTATACCTTTTTTTATGTAGAATTGTCCACGGAATCTAAATGATTTGCGCTGTTTAGAATTTAATTAGCCAAGTGTTTTAATAATCAGCTTTTGCACCATTTACTGCCGATTGTAGATTAAATTAAACTGGGCTTTAAGAATACTGTTTAGGGATTTTATTATGCTGCTAACTTATGTCCAGTTATGTTCGGAAAGAAATAATCTCAAAGTCAAATTCTCAAACCTAACATAATAACCTAATTTACTTTATTGTGGGTTTGTAATTTTTATGTATCTCTGATAAAGCAATTATTAAGCTTAAGATAAAGCAATTAATTATTAATTGCAAGCTATTGCAATTGATACTCAATTATTCTGGACCCTGTTGATACATATGTCAATCCCTGAAAGTCTGCGATGGCAGACAAATGACCAGTACAAGCATAGAACCGAAGAGCAGTCGGCAATTGTTGGATAGGAGATACACTATTATTCCTAGAAATACAAAATTATATTACGAATCAAAACTTTTTATAACTCCAAAATTCTGATTGCCAGTTGCATTGTGTTCATGCCAACGTATTCGTAAAACTTACATCTCACTTGAATATTCCAACTCGTCTTCAATTAAAGTTAGCAGATATAATGTGGTCTCTTTTGTCAACCTAAATCTGCGGAAAAAAGTCATATTGTCTAGCTCTAGATAATGAAATAGATCATTTCTAATATATATTTGTGTCTATAATTTCCAATCCAAAGTCTATAATTTCGTGAATATCAAAATCATCCAATACATCAAAGTCAGAATCTGAATCCATTTCATAATGATGTCTTAACACCACTCACTCATTCACAGTCCACAGGTAAAAGGAAGAAATACCAATTTAAAAGTTATAACTAGCAGCTAAGTACTGTCAATAGTGTCAATAATTTATGTTTTCTACTGGATTAAACACTATGGTGCAAACGGGCATAAATAAATAAATAAATAAATCTAAAGTCATTGGCGTAGAAGTTGGGGTAAAAAAATCCCGCTTTACTACCCATTCTTACTCCACTGACCTACAAAAATTTGTAAATTTTACAGTAAATTATGCAGATGTCTAAATGTTAACACCACCAAATTTGAAGCAATTATTTGTTACAAGCATATACCAAAGATTTCATAAATAATATGATATATGAAAACGGTGTGGCTTAGACCCTTGCTTTATATGGCAATTTTGAATTATTTATTGAGTTTTATTTGTGGTTAAAGTTTGATTCACTTGAACTGAAACTCCCTGTATAGATTTGGCTTTGTGGTATCTCGTTATTAGCTTATAAATTATTGAAAAGGCCTCCGATGCCTTTGCTAAACAAGGCTTTCGAACCCTTTGTATTCATCCCAATCAATGTTTAGTTCTGTGGAGTAGGCCTTGCCAAAGAACCTTGAGCCTCTTTTTGTTTTGCTTGGGATGTAGTGTAGACTCTGGTCTTCTGCTAGGTGATTGGCTGCCCCCAGGGTTACCTTTTCTCTTTCTAGAATCCCAAATGAAAACCCGGGACAAACCATCTTAGCCAATGAAGTTTATCCTCTGCAAATGAGGTGAGATCTCTTTTCTGACTATGACTCCACAAGTCTTCCAAAGCCCCATTTGAAACTTAGTGTAGAACACTCGATACGTTGCAATATGTCTCTGTTCACTAGTACCCCACGAACAAAAGCCATATTACATATTTTCAGGATGGTCTCTCCCTCCAAGACTTGAGGAGTAATCCCCTGTACTGATACATCTCTCTCACTTTGGAAGCAACTTATTCTTTAGATGCTTCATCGAAACATATGATCATAAAAATCACATGCTTGTCTTTGGAGCCAAAAAAATTTGGTCGCATATTTAAATTTCTTAAAAATTATCAGTCCACTAGAAAGCCATTAAATTTAGGAACTTTTTGTCCCTTTATACTTTTTTCGTAAAACGCAATGTTTTCGAGAAAAATGTCAAAATGTGATCGAATGCATATCGCGATTCGACATTTTCCTCAAAAAACATTGCGTTTTACGAAGCAAATATCAAGAGACAAAAAAGTTTCTAAATTCAATGACTTTCTGGCTAACTAATAATTTAAAAAAAAATCAAATTTGCGACCAAATTTTTCTGGTTCCAAAGACAAGGGGGCCCACGAAAAAGTGTCTTAAGGGGGTTTCTCGCTAAAAAGCGTAGCACTGTGAGATTCCACATGTCGTAAAACCCCTATGTACCAAATTTAGTGATTCTCGTACAACATGGTTTTGAGATATAAACAATACTTCTTAGGAGCAGATTTCAGGGGGCTGTAACTCGAAAGGGGGGGCCAGTTGGCAAAAAGAAAAAATACGGGTCCTCTAAATTTGTCTTAAGAATCTATGACCAAATTTTGTTGCATGAATTTCGGGACACCCTGTATAAAGAATTAATATCTACTGTTAATATTAATTAACAGAAAGTTTTTTTCCAAAAAATAATGTCTGTGTATCTCAAAAATGTTTTTCATTTATTCTTTGGTGTGTGGGTTGTATGTACTTGAAATAATTATAATGATGTCTATAAAATTATTTGGTTTATTTCAGTTTAAAAAGTTCAATATTTCATAATAAAATAGAACTTTTTCATTAGGATTTCTCGTTGCAAGTTTGATCGCATAGGATGCCCTTGGAGGGGCCCGGCTCATGAAAGAAGTGCGCATGAAAATGAATGCGTTCATCCTCATCGTTCTGGAGCTGAAATTATGGAAACCCTTAAAGCATATGATCAGAAGTTACTAGAAGAACGAAAACTTTATGATTCAATATTTGATCTTTTGGGATATGAAAAAATTTCTTTTAATGGCAAGGCTTATTAATTTTAGGAATAATTTTAGATAAATTAATTATTAATTTATTTTTTAGATGTACAGCTCAAACCTTACAGGACAGATGGTTTTGTACATCGGTTATTTTATGAATCATCGAGGTTTACAGCATTTAGTAATCAGTGGGTAATAAAGGCTGGAATAACCAATAATCAGAAAGATCCTACTCAGTGTTCCGAAAGAGATATAAGTTATCAGGTAATAGGAAAATAAAATGTTATACAGAGATTACATGACGTAGTTTGTGCAAAAAAAATTCAGAGGAAGATAGAGCATCAAAAATGGTGCCAGTTAAACTTGTAAACCTTTGTCCAATTATTAATGGTTCAGGTAACCTTTGTCCAATTACACAGGACCACAAAAAAAAATTGACGAAAGGTCTCCTCGGCCAAACCTATTGTATTATATGTTTTTTGGGTCGCTGAAACCGAATCTGCAACTCATTTGGTCCCATCACGTAAGAGTTTTTTTCTAACCTCAAAAAATAGCTGAAAATTGGTAGAATTCAACAAAATCAACCCTGCAACCTGTTAAAACCTTATAACTCCACATCCTTATGATCCCGAACGAGCTCGACAAGCCGTAAAATGATAACTCGCCACCGTAAAAATACATAACCTCAAAATTGGATGAGCCCAAAACCCAAAAAGCAAAATAAGCAGCGAATAAACTTACACATAGGGCACAAACCTTCATTTTTGAATAGTAAACTCTTTTAACCTGAAACCCCATAACCTGAAAACACGACAAGGCCTCAATCTGAAACCTCAAAACCCCGAAGCTGAATAACCCGAAAAACCCAAAACTTCAAAATCAGGGCTGGCATTAATAAGGGTGAGGGTGGCGATCACTTCGAGCAACACACATAAGCAGCGAGACACACACTTCGAACAAAGAAGCCACTGGCCGAACCTTAAAACTCCCAAACCCACATACCCTGGATGAAGATAAATCTCTAAACCCGAGTTCCCAAACCCACAAAGCCTGAGTGCAGTAAGATCTCTAAACCCGGGCTCCCAAAACCACATACCTTGGGCACAGCAAACCCTCAAACCCAAGCTCCTAAATCCACATATTCTGGTCGAAGTGAGATCAATGTTTGTTACAAAGAGGATAAAGAAGCAAATGGAGCTTAGTATCAAACCTAACCTTGCAAACTCTAACACTCTCTTGTTTCACCTAGGGTATGAGGGTGTGGAAGCTTGGTTTCATGAGTACCGCCAAATGCCTGTGTGATGGAAGGGTAGATCTTGCTGCGTCCAAGGTACGTTGTGCTCAGGGTATGTGGGTTTAGGATTTTGGGTTATTGCGTAGGGTGCCCCTAGGGTATGTGGGTTCGGGTGCTTAAGTTTATGAGTTTCGACCAGTGGCTTCTTTGTTTGAAGTGTGTATCTTGCTGCTCATGTTTGATGCTCGAAGTGATCGCCACCCTCACCCTTATTAATGCCGGTCCTGATTTTGAAGTTTTGGGATTTTAGAATTATTCAGATTCGGGGTTTTGAGGTTTCAGATTGAGGCCTTATCGTGTTTTCAGGTTATGGGGTTTCAGGATTTTAGGTTAAAAAGGTTTACTATTCAAAAATGAAAGTTTGTGCCCTATGTGTAAGTTTATTCGCTGCTTATTTTGGGTTTTGGTCTCATCCAATTTTGAGGTTATGTATTTTTACGGTTGCGAGTTATCATTTTACGGCTTGTCGAGCTCGTTTGGGATCATAAGGATGTGGAATTATAAGGTTTTAACAGGTTGCAGGGTTGGTTGATTTTGTTGAATTCTACCATTTTTCAGCTATTTTTTGAGGTTAGAAAAAACTCTTAAGTGATGGGACCAAATGAGTTGCAGATTCGGTTTCAGCGACCCAAAAAACATATAGTATGATAGGTTTGGCCGAGGAGACCTTTCGTCGATTTTTTTTTTGTGGTCCTGTGATTATTAATCGTTTAGGGTTGAAGTTAAAAAAAAATACAAAATTTTTGGCAATAGGTCAGAAACAAATATTCTTTTCTAATTTTTTGGTTATCAAATGTGCCCATTAAATTACACTTTTTGATAAAGGTTTACAATATAAAAAATAATTCAGTAGCGTAGCAGATTTCTAACTTGCTTCACCCTATTGGTGAAAATAATTTGAAATGTTAAGCTATTTTTGAATTTGTAAGGTACAGCCATAATGGAGCATCTTACTTAGGTTTTACTGTAGCCTCGCACAAAGTATTGCCCAACAGTGGCAATATTGGCACAGTACACCTACCATTGAGAAATAGTATATTTTTAATTACTGAACGATTAAACATGATCATTCTCATCGTCGGACACCTTTATAAATATTTAAGAAAGTATCAGTGTTTTTTTTACTGCTTATTAGCTTTTCTTTATGAGGTCCAAATAGGGGTAGGAGAGGGCTTGGGATGACATCACTATTGCTCACAATGAGGGGGGGTTGTTGTTGTTACATATCACGTGTGTATTTTCGCGCAACCATGCCCAATGCTTTGCTGTGATATGCAATATGACATCACGATAAGTAACGTGCAATTGATGTGGTCGATCTTTGTAAGATCGTCCATCGCCCCGCCCGCGCTGGCTGACAACCGCTGCTGTTTTTTTTATTGATTTTCATAAAAAAAATATTCTGAAAATATTGTTTTTTTTTTAACGAAGAAAATACACGTGGTGTTAGCTAGGAGGGGGAGGAAGGGTGTAAAAAAAGTGGCTTAAAAACCTCACGTGATTAATGGACGACCTCTAAGATGTGGTGCACCATTGCAGCCACACATATTTAATTCAATGGCTGCATTTACTGGCACTAGTGCGGAGGTACTATGCTAGATGTAATACTACGTATGGTCCGTTATGGTTGCCTACTAAAAAATCAGAACTTTGCTTATTATAGTCTTTCCAAAGTCAGTTGAACATGCAAAAAAAACGCCTGGCCTTTCATAGGCGTCCCTAAAAAAGTTTTCCACTAAAGGTAAAAAATTATAATAATTTGTATATTTTGTATTTGTTTATGTATAAAATTTTTATTATACAGGGTGTCCAGTAACTATGGGGAAAAAATAAAGGGTTATATAGAGCAGGTCAAACTTCATATAAACTTTTTACCTAGGTGCCATTGTTGAGGAGTTATTGTCACTCAAAGTAAGAAGTTGAAAAATGAATATTGCCTATAATTTCTAAGGGGTTACTTTGATTAACTTGAAATTTGTGGGATCAAAGCAACTCATTCAAATGTACCTTTGTACATTTAAAATTGAATCAAATATTTTTTATTATACAAGGACGGTTGAAATTATGTTCTAAAATTTACGCAACTTTTACAGAACTGTCAAATTTGACATTTCGCCCTCGCAGGCAGATAGCCCTGTTACTTTTTTCCAAAAAAGGTATACTTTATGACTTATGAAAAAATGAACGGTTGTCAAGATAATTAAATTTTTGTATTTTGTGTATAGCCACAACCGGGGACACAACGCAACAGAAAAAAGTTAAGAATGAAACATGGATTAAAAGAGGTTACTTTAGTAAATGCTCGATATGTCCTCCATCTAGTTCAATGCACTTCCTTATTCTTTTAAGATTATTTTGTTGCATTTTAAATATCATTTGTGGATTCTGTTTAATTTCATTACAATGTATTCTTGTCATCAACTCTTCTCTTGTATAAACCGGAGTTGAATACACCAATTCTTTTAGGTAATCCCACAAGAAGAAGTCAAGGGGGTTAAGATCTGGTGACCTAGGTGCCCATAAGTGTGGTCCGCCTCGCCCAATCCACCTATCACCAAATGTTGCGTTGAGGTAATTTCTAACTTCACGACTGAAGTGGGGCGGTGCCTCATCATGCATGAAATACATCTCCTGTCTTGTTTGCAATGGCACATTTTCTAGTAGTAGATTTAGATCGTGTTGTAAAAAGTTCAAATATCCGGCACCGTTTAATCTATCCGATAAGAAAAAGGGGCCTATTAATTGGTTACCGATTATTCCTGCCCATACATAACTATGAATCTTTGCTGATGTGTGTCTTGTATGACTAAATGAGGGCAGACCACACTTATGAGCACCTAGGTCACCAGATCTTAACACCCTTGACTTCTTGTGGGGTTACCTAAAAGAATTGGTGTATTCAACTCCGGTTTATACAAGAGAAGAGTTGATGGCAAGAATAGAACATCATTGTAATGAAATTAAACAGAATCCACAAATGCTATTTAGAGTGCAACAAAGTAATTTATTTATTTATTTATTTATTTATTTATTTATTTATTTATTTATGGAGAAGGGACAAACACAGGCTTTATAGCCCAAAACTATGTCCACAAATTAAAGCTAATTGAACATAAAAGTACAGAAAAGATTATTATAATAGAAAATGTTAATTTACAATAATAGTTCCCTTTAAAAATCTTTTAAAACTAATGAGCGAGGAATGAAAAATATCTAGAGTACTACAGTATAAGTTAAAATGTCTGCATATTCTGTTTAAAGGAGAGTTTTGACCAGAATTAGTTCGATAAAAAGTCTCATGAAATAGTGCATTTACTCTAAAATCATGTTGTGGTACATGTAAACAGATCAAGGCTAATAAATCTGGGGAATCGATAAAATCATTAAGAAGCTTATACAAATGTAACGTACTTTACTTGGTTTTGATTTTTGGTGGTGACGGTTCGGTTCAGACGTTACTTGTGGCCGCCCCCGGTATACTACCAACTCTAAACGGAATCTTAATTCACAATTGCGAATTCTAATTAGAATACTAGATTTATTGACGTCACTGACGTCCCTATTTGGACGCCTTATTTTATGACGACCCTTGACTACTAGTTTATCGGCAGCGGTGGTTGGCAGCCGGCGGTGGTGAATGACGTCGCAGAAACGTACTCCGGATTAAATCTTTTTGTTCGGATTGTCTCGGGCGCCAGTTTCCCTATCTTTTACGTGGGGGAAACTTCACGTGAAACCTTACCCTCGGTTTAGAGTAAGTACTCGGGATAGCTGCAGTGAAGAAAGTTTAATTCCAGGGGTCTGTTATTTCTCTTACTTTTAATCAAAGTAGTTCTCCGAGTTTAGTGTTATTTTACTTTTAAAATAAACGGTCTTATCAGTGTAGGTCACAAAAAGATACTGCGACTTTTTACTGATCGGAATTTACCAATCTTATCGGTGTTAAGAATGAATACAAACTGGAAATATATTTACTAGATTTATTTTCTATTAATAAGACCTATTGAAACAAACAAACAAAAGTAAAATAGATTCTAATTACAATTATTATCACTAACTAAACTCAGGAATATACAATTAATTACAAGCGGTGTAATCAAAATAAAATGGGTTAGAGCAATTATTATTACGACGGATTTAAAATGCCTGCGGTTTTCGGTGCTGTAAATAAATACAAAATT
>NW_019418276.1:0-16530 GCF_000390285.2 Anoplophora glabripennis | reverse complement strand
TTTTTTATATAAAATTGGTGAACCTTTTTTAAATGACATTACGCAAATTATTGACCTTGGTGATATTTTTTTATACTAAATCAAGGAATTCGTGAACATGTTTGTTGAATAACCAAAGAGCACTGAGGCTTTATTTTGCTTGTTCTAAATATTTCTTATAACAAGTGATTTCTTTTTACCTATTTCGTTTGTCCGTTATTTTTTTGTTCTTAAGTTCTTTCACTTGTTTGATATGCTAATTGCCATTTTATTCTGCAGTTGATATATTTTTACACTTAATATTAATCTTTCTTTTATTCTGTTTTACTTTCATATTTTATTTTATTCTTTAATTGGAACTTTGCCTTATAGAATGTTGTATTTCTAAATAAATAAATAAATAAATAAATANACGAAAAGAACACGCTTTCGATTGTTCTAAGTATAAATAGTGAATAACAGACTAAAAGAGATTTACATAAAATATTTCATTGCTTTTGGTAATTCAAAACTATACATTTTGCTAGTACGCCAGTGCTTTTATTTGTTTTCGCCGATTATGTTTTTATTTGAATTTGTCATTAATCTTCTAAATAATCGGTCTTTTTCAATGCTAATCATCTATATGTTAATTGTGTTGTTAGTTTTGTGGTAAGGAAGCAAATACTGATGGTTTCTTCGATATAAAGTACTCGAACTGTTTTAGGTTAGAAAACAGTGTTTTCATTAGAAGACCATAAATTTATTGTAGAGGCCTACTTTCGGAGTAGTCTGAGCGATATAGACAAAACATTTTGCAGCCATGTTTAAATCAGCTACATGATGACGAATTGCACAATGGTTACTTTCAACAAGATGGGGCAACAGCACACACACACTACACAGCTAACACAACACTGTAGTTCCTAAGATAATTTTATGACGATCGCATTATTAGTCGAGGCTCATGGCCTCCAAGATCTCCGGACTTAACTCCCTTAGATTATTATCTTTTTGGAACATTAAAAAATTCCGTATATGTAAACCGTTTACACACGGTGGATGAACTAAAGGATGCGAACTATGAAGAGTGAAAATAATAGGAGAGCGGCCCACAAAATATTTGGATCTCTCGGTATAAGTTTTTTATTAATGCAGCATTGATATATGATCCCATTTGAGCTGGTATTAATGTAAATGTAAAAATAATGTGAAACTAATCGGTTCCACCGACATATGGCACTACCGCCACGCTGGCTCATAGTAATATCGCAAAACATATACAGGTAAAGTTAGTTCATTAACTAGATTATAAATTTAAATATAGCAAAATCCCGCGGCAGACAGCGCCATCGCCGCTTTAATTTTTATGATTTACGAGCCTAATTTACATCCGCATATTTTATATCTCAGTCGCCTATTTTGCATTTATTTGCGCCTGGAAGTTTTAAAGAATTTAACATTGAAATATTAAATATTTAATTACGGACCTTTTATCCCGGAACTTTTCTGTCTCTTAAGGGCTCCTGTATTAAATTTTTCAATCGGGAATCTCGAGAGCTTTAATTAATCTGTTTAATGTTTTACGTATAATTTATGCCTGATTGGAGGGAAGCGCTTTGTTGGCACTAAATTTGAATTAAATATCATAAAATTCAATGATTAAACTCCCAAGTTGTAAAACTCAATATTTTGTCCATCCTCAAATTTTTTCGCTCCTGAATGCATATTTCCACACGAATATTAATTAGTTTAAAGGAATTTATCTTTCCAATATCGCGAATCGGATATTACAGGCATAACCCGCTGAAATTCAGGTGAAGCCCCAAAATCCCAATAAGTCGATCCATTCGCACGATTGTGAGCCGCCAGGTCGTTCATCAGAATTATTCCCGTAAATATCGGCCGGGTAATAACTCGTCTGGCATTTGTTTAACTTTGGAAGTCATTAATTTTATCAGAAGTCAATACTGTCAACAAGAATTTAAGGATTTGAGATATTTCATTGTGTGAGCGCCAATTCACTCCCCGGTCGGTTTATTTCCACTTTTGTTTATCCACAAACCGAACGGAGGGTGCGTCTAATGGAAAATATTTCTCCCGGACGAGTTGCCCCTAATCTAAAATGCGATATTTTTTCAGAAAAGTAAATAAATCCCGTTTAGCAGTTGCAAGTAACAAAATAAGCGTTTTGTTGAATTTAGAGACCAAAGTAATTCAATAGCTTTCATGAAATGATTAAAATTGGAGTTCCACAAGGCACTGTACTTAGACCTGTACTATTTGTAATGACAGCTAGATAGATAGATATTTATTAGTTCACTAGATCGCAATATCGGATATAGGATACGTCAAAACATACAAACTAGTAGAGACTAATAGAAACATAATACAAAAGTATTAAAATATCATAAAAAACGAATATTACAATAATTATTAACAATAAAAGAAAGAACCAATAAACTATTTAAAATTATATGCCAAGTAGCTGCTCACAGAATATAAAGCATTTTGATGCAATATATTCTTTATTAAAAATATAAATTAGTAAAATTTTGGCGTTTGATAGATGCTGGTAATTTATTATATAATAATACACCCATATAATATGGATTTGACTTATAAAGTTCTCTTCTATGCAAGTCATATTGTAAATTTGTTTCATATCTTGTGGGATAATCATGAAATCTATTTTGAAGATTAAATGTGGAAATGTTTTGTTTTACAAATTTTAAAGTTTCAAGCACCTACAAACAAGGCAGCGTTAATACTTTTTTTGTTACAAAAGTAGTTCTACATGATTCAGAATATCTTAATCCGAACATATTTCTTAAGGCACGTTTTTGTAGTATAAATATTCTGTTGGAAGCTGTTTAGTTGCCCTAAAAAATTATTGCATACCGAATTATTGATTCGAAATTTGAGTGATAAAATACTCTAGTAGCATCTTGATCAGCAATGTAGTATAACCTCCTTAGAGCAAAGCAGAAACCCGTAAAAGTTAAGATAATTTCCACTTTTTTTACGAACTTCGTTGATTTGTAAATTTGACATAAATTAATGTGGTTTTAGATAATATGTTATATCAATCCTTGAACTTGAATTTAATAAATTATTCCACAAGCTATCAAATATACTATTATTTATATTGCAATCTGCAGTTAACAAGAATAAATAACATTTAAAAATTAGTTAAAACGAAATGTAAAAATGCAGATTGTAGTGTAATACGTTAAACGTAATTTATATGTCAAGATAATACAGAATGACAAAAATGTATAAAATTTTCTAGACAAAGGACAGTCATAAATGCTCCCTTTTAATGTACGTTAGTTCCGTCACTGAGAATTAACAAAAATCAATTTTAAAAAACTAAAAAACCTGTTCTACTTTCATATAAATAGAACAGCTGATTCGCCACTTCGTACTGAGACGTAACATCCATTACACTGTTTCTTTTTTAATGAAATCCACTATGAAATTGTAAACAAATATTATAACTGGACAGTTCTTTTAATTAAAAGCCTTAAATTTCAAAATATACTTAGCATTGTCACTACCTAAACAGTGGCGCTCCTAACCAGTCACTTTAAATATGGAAATTGTACAGCATCTTACAGAACGCAGCATCAAAACAAAACCTCGCAACCCACCCTTATATCTCTACGTTTTTCTCTCAGTATTTGCCACAATAATTTCCCGTAATAATCGCCAGAACAAACTGCAATTGTTCTCTAAACCCTATTTGCGAAGCTAGAAATCTACAACCAACCCTGCACCCGCCAGAAAACATCTCAACATCTCGCTGTGCAAAACATGGACGACTACGTGGGTCACTCACCCTTCTCGCAGATCCTAGACAGGCAAAAACTCTCCCCCAGCCCGGCTTCCCACTGGATCACGGCACAGAACACACGTAAAAACGCACGTGCACCCAACAATATTCAAAAATCACCCACTAACTCTACTAGTTTCATTAGAAACACTGATGGACGGGAGCACTCGCGCATTAGGCCCTTCATTTCAAAGCCCGCTCGATGGTCGGGTGGGTGCGCAGTAGGCCAGTGCGACGCCGCTTGTTTACAACCCGAGAGGAGCGATGCAGCGGTCTCTGGAGCGAGTAGAGGGCTTCCGCGAAATCGCGATTGTTTTGCGAGACGGCCAACGCGATCACATCAACACGTTGTTGCGGAAGGAAGCGGTTCTATGCATGGGACCGAATCGAGTCATCAGTTATTTTTGCACACCATGGGTTAAAAGTTAAAAGTATCTTATTAGCAGTGGCGGCTGGTGCGGGGGGCTCTGGGGCGCCGCCCCCTGGAAATTTTCATAGTAAAAAAAATTAATTTAAAATTTAGTTTACACTATTATCAGGATAATTAAACAGATTAACCTTATAAAACGTATTAAAAAGGAAATGATTTACAAATAATGAATTTTATTAACAAATAAATAGAAATGAACATTCATAATAGAATAAATATTTATAGTAATTGTACATTTATTACCTACATTTAGTAACATTTATAAAATCTGGATAATTATTCCCCTCGCATTTACTAATTGTCATATTTTTCTCAAAATGATTTGACCGCTCCATTTCAGTCACCGGAGGCTCAATATTATCTGACTGATCCATTAAAACAGCATGATGCGACGTACTACTAGAACCTGGAGTTGAAGTGTCATTGTAAAGAATCCTGTTGGCTATTTCATTTTTGTTACTTAAACTGTCAGCAACATAACTTTCTGCAATTGTGGCTGATTTCCACCCACCATGCCTCTTGATTGCTAATACATCAACTCCTGTATTAGCCAGTAACGTTGCCGATGTTCTTCGGAATGAATGACCGGTATATGTTTCAGGATGTTCTAGTTTCAAAAACTGTGCAATCTTAAGGTATTCTTGCCGACTGGTTGGTTGTAACATCTACCTGCTGCATCAGAATTCCTCGAATGTGGTTGAAAAAATCTATTAAAATGGATGTAGAATTATAAAACGCCAAGGCGTTTTATAACACTACTGATTTTACAATGTGTCGTAGTCACCTGAACACGAATTTTGTTTATGTCGTACGACGAAGCTCACTTAGATAATAGTACTCACAACCATTACTTTTATCTTCTCATTGTCCATAAATCTACGGTTGAGCTCTGACCGTCGCTGCAATTCCACGCAACGGATTAGTCGACGACAGCACGGGATGCGATAAACTCGAAGGGTCGGCGGTAATCTGCGTTTGTGCAACCCCTGCGTACGTCGCGCGTGTAATTTCCACAGATCCGCAGGGGTTCTTTCGATAAGAGTAAATTTTTCGATTCACGAGGTATCAGGCAGAGGTGGATCCGCTTTGTCGATATCCAACCCGCATCCACCACGCTGGCTGTCGTGGGAAGTTTGTCCTCATTGTATTTCTTTACAATAAGGCTTGACTTTCTGAAGTGAAACTTAAACATATGCCGGATAACACAATTTAGCATCCCTTCTAGAACAATATCTGGTACACACGACATTTCATTTGATGCTCTTGAATAACTTTATTTAGGTGATTTTAACATTTGCTGTAGTAACTTTGATGATTGTTTTGTTTCTAGAACGAATAACCCTCATTTGAAAGAGGATGGCCACCATCCTGCACTTATAATCGCACCTACATTCTATCAATCGTTAATCAACCATTTCCTCATGTAAACAGGCCACATTTTAAATTACGAAACGTGCAATTTCAATTTATTATAGACGTACTAAGATTACCAATACCGACTAGTTACATCTACTCATAGTTCACCCCCAAATCTGTAAAGTGTTTACAGTGGTGGTCATGGTTGCCGTCGTGCAGCAGTGATAGAAAGAGTGGGAGTAGAGCTGCTACTGCAAATATGTATCTGTAAAGAAATATTATTAGTAAAGTTAAATTAAAGATTAAACTTTGGCGTAAATATGAAAATAACATTAATGGTTACAACTGTTTTAAAGAATAACTGTTAAATCTTGCACTAGTCTGGCTTTTAAAAATTCAATTGAGACTAATCCTAAAAGATTTTGGTCTCATATTAATTCGAAATCTAATTCTATCTCAATTCCATCTTGTATGAACCGTAAAGCTATTAAGATAAATAATCCTGATATTATCAATGCTTTTGCCAACTATTTTGACGACTCATATTTACGACTGCGCGACTGACTTTTTTGAAATTTGTATATTTTTTTCGCATTATGCAACTAAAAATACAACTTTTTTGTCTCTTGAATTTTTTTCGTATCCTGCGTCCTTTTTGAAGAAAAAAAAAATAAAAATCACTTTATTGCATGTCTCTGGGACAACATAATAAAAAATTAAAAGTACCAAACAATCCATAACTGAGGTGTACCTGTAATTTTTTTCCACAACTGTACTCTATTCTAGTCTTATAAATTGTTATAAAAAATAATACTGGCAAAAAAAATGTGTTTTATTAATTATAAAAAAATGTTTGTTTTTGTTGTCCTTGGACATGCAATAGTGATTTTTACTTTTTCACCAAAAAGGAAGCAAGATACGAAAAAAATTCAAGAGACAAAAAAATTGTATTTTTAGTTGCTTAATACGAAAATAATTATAAAAGTTTTAAAAAGTTGGTGAAACCAATATTTTTGACAAATAAAATGTGCCCCACTGACTTTTTTAAAAACTGTAATTGTTTTTCACATTAAGCAACTAATAATACAACATTTTTGTCTCTTGAATTTTTTTCGTATCTTGCTTCCTTTTTGAAGAAAAAAATAAAAATTACTTTATTGAATGTCCCTGGGACAACAAAAAATTAAAAGTGCCAAACAATCTATAACTGGGGTGTACCTGTATTTTTTTCCACAGCTGTACTCTATTTTAGTCTTATAAGTGTTATAAAAAATAATGATGGCTAAAAAAAATTTTGGGTTTTATAAAAAAAATATTTGTTTTTGTTGTCGATGGACATGCAATAGAGATTTTTACTTTTTCTTTCTCCAAAAAGGAAGCAAGATACGAAGAAATTTCAAGAGACAAAAAGTTGTATTTTTAGTTGTTTAATACGAAAAAAATTATAAAAGTTTTAAAAAGTTAGTGGCAACCAATATTTTTGACAAAACAAATGTTCCCCACTGACTTTTTAAAATTTGTAAATTTTTTTCGCATTAAGGAACTAAAAATACAACTTTTTTGTCTCTTGAATTGACTCAATTTTTTAAGAAAAATAAATAAACCACTTTATTGCATGTCCCTGGGACAACATAATAAAAAACTAAAAGTACCAATCAATCTATAGCTGTATTTTTTTTCCATAGCTATAGTCTATTCTAGTCTAAATTTTTATAAAAATTAATGCTGGCTTAAAAAATTTTTTGTCTTTTATTAATTATTAAAAAATGTTTTTTTTTGTCGTCCACGGACATGCAGTAGTGATTTTTACTTTTCTTTCTCCAAAAAGGAAGCAAGATACGAAAAAAATTCTAGAGACAAAAAAGTTGTATTTTTAGTTGCTTGATGCGAAAAAAATTATAAAAGTTTTAAAAAGTTAGTGGTGCACATTTTTTTTGTCAAAAATAATGGTTAAGGTGCCATCCTGGAACGCCACTGGACTTAACAATTTTAATCTAGTTAGGGCTAAATTAGCCCCTTTCTACCATAAATAAAACAGCCAAATTTCAATAAAATCGGCTAAAAGGTTTTTAAAGTTTTTACGAAAAAACTATTTTTTTTAATATTAACACCCTGTATCTTGAAAACGAATCATTACTGGACGTATGTTTATATAAACTTTTCGTCTTAGAATTATTCAAAGAATAGCACCTTGAAGTTTGTCCACATAATTTTTCTTAAAGGTAACTAAAACGTATTTTTCTATTCTTTTCACCACTCAACCAAATAATATATTTTAAGAATGAAGTACTCGGTCCACCCTGTGTACATATTTGCGTCATTCTTCCTCCTCGTTCTCATCCATCTTGTATCCGGTTCCACTGATCCATTTATTCATATTAGCACGAGCCAACAGTATGATCTAATCACTGTGCCCCCATTGAAGGGGTAGCTCTGATATTTTACAACCCCTTCTCGTTATAACCCTTTCAGGACCACGCTGCGTAGATACGAGAGTCTTTAGTAGAATGTCACATGCAAGTTGCTGCACAGATAGGAATTATCTGCATTTATTTGCCAACAATGCATGGGGGAGAGATAAAATTTTGTTAAACAATTTTCTTGCACTCTCAAGAGAAATTATGCAGGATTTTGAGAAATTGGAGCAGATGTTGGGAAAAAAAATTGTTTTTTGCGTTTGCAAATTTAGGTAAAATAATCATGTGAAAAATTTACCCGCCCTGTGATTAAAGTCAGACTCCCAATCACTTTATGTTCACGGGCTTCTTGATGAGGGTATCTCATAATTAAAAGCGATGGGATTTTTATTCAAATCAGCCCCTCGTATTAAATTTTTATTACTTAATTAAAGCTTGGGTTACTTTTTTATTTGAAATAGACTTTTTCCCAGGCGAACTAATAGCTACAAACCAAAAAAGATAACCTTAACAGGGTTGAACAGGTACTTTGTTAATGGTTTATGTGATAATGATTATCGAATAATGGGTCGAGCTAATCGACTGCTGAGAGTTTCTACGGCCCTTCTACTTGGAAGCAAATTTTGTTTACTTTAGGTAATGAATGTTTGTCTTTTATCACCGAAATACGAACATTTGAAAAAAATGAAATAACTATTTACTAATTTCCCTTGTGTTTGTTTTCTAGCTCAAATGTCAAATGGTATTAATTATGCATAGAATGATGTCTTTTTCCCTAAGGGCCCTATGATCTTTCAACGTTTGGAAATGACATACAGGGTGTTCACTACGAACTTGTCGATTTATTTTCAATGGGGAATAGGTCTAGAAAAACACGGACTAATAGTTTGAATGTTTTGGTGGTTGGTTTTTGTTTTGATAGTACATCTGCTATGGAATTTAAAGAAAAAATAACAATAAAAAGAAGATAAAGAAACAAAATAAAAGTAATGAAATTTTCTTACGCAAACACTAAATTTTCATTAATAATAATATTTTCCTAAACCTTTCAAATAAATACATATTTTCGATTCAATTTTCCTGACAGTGTAGGAACAAAACATAAAATAATCTAATCTTTGTAATATACACTACTGGAAAAAATTGAAGGAACAAAAAATTTTCATGAATTTTTTAGTGATTTTTGAAAGGATGCATCTCAGTGAAATCTGGTCGTATCGAGATAAAAAAATGTAAAATTGTGGGAAAAATCGAGAAAAATTCATTTTATTTTAATATTGATTACATAATGTTTAGGTTTTAGGTTCTAATTATTTCCAAAACTTTGATCACTTGGAACAGAAAAACTGTTCGATGCATCAACTTACCAATATACAGGGTTGTTGTGGGTACGTTTCTTTTGATTGCTCGATAACCGTAGCTCAAAAAAATTTTTTGTCTAAAGGCATTGAAACTAGTGACCTAAGGTTTTAAAATACTTTTTTTTATCAACACGACCATTTTCCTTTCGAAAAATGAAAATTTTTTGTTACTTCAATTTTTTCCAGTAGTGTATTACATTAAGTAGCTTACTCAATTTTTTTATATGGTTTATTAAGTTTTTCTCTAAAATAGAGGGGCTCTCTTTAATGGTGACAGACGTTTGAACTTTTGAAAATCTGCATTTCTTTCTACAATTAAGAAATAGTTAATAGTATAACTTGAAACTGGAACAAATTTGTTGTGTGCGGAAATATAATTTAATAAAAATGTTCAGAAATTGCATCTTCATTTTTGCAGTATACATAAAAAATACTTGCTTCATTGTATAAAGGGTATAAGAAGACTTGTCCTACGGAATAACAAAAATGTAAATAACTATTATTGCGAAACATTTAGTAAATTTCAAGGCAATTGTTTTCTAGTTTTTAAATAAATAAAATAAAATGTAGCGATTTTATAGTACGAAGGTAGTATTGTGCTTAAATTTTAGCTCGAATTTTAGTACTTATGGATCTCTTAAAACAGGAACTTTTAATCAAATTATGAATTTGAAAAATATGTAATTAAAATAGCCAAAGATTCACGTCGTCTAAATAATCATACGTATTAAAAATAATTTAGGTACTTACCATACAGCAAAATTCGATAATTTTTAAATGCAGAACTACAAAACAAACTACAACATGCTCAAAATGTCCACCACTATTTTCGATGCACGCACGACACCTTCGAATTCAATGTTCGCGCACTCGCTGGAAAACACATCAAGAAAAGGAAATAGGGGTAGGCAAAAAACACTCAGACACGGTCCAATTCCAGATACCAAATGAATTGCGTATTGCTGGACAGCTTAGTACCTCGTGTATAATAAAGAAGTTCAAAAAAGTGATAAACGTTGTATTTTATGATATTCTATGTCAATATTCCTTAATTAATCTAATTTTTGTATATCAAGTTTTTGAAGAGATTTTGATATTTTTTTTCTCGAAAATGGTTGCGTTTAGGACCCATGTCACACAAGGTTGTTTTGTTTATTTTAATGTATTCTATCTGTTAAAATTAAGGCAGTCAAACTTCGAACACCTTGTATAATACGTCTTACCTCAGCCCTCGACAATTGTCTCCACTAGATTGGAATATATCAGGGAGCATCTGCAAAACAGAGAACTAATTACGGTCTGATAACCCAATCCATATCAAGTCCGCCTTGACAGGGCCCATATCGGCAATGATAGAGATCCAATCCAATTCCATGGTGACGACGAACGTCTGCTACAGCTGGACCTGACCGCATCGTCTTGATATAATAATTACATCCAACCTTTGAGTCCGGAGATAAAATCTTATTCAATTCGGTCCTCGATATTAATAGTGGATGGGCGTGAATTTACCGACAGGACCATTAATACCCGTTAAAAAGGCGAAGGGGTTGGCTCTGTGAACCTGTTAGCTCCTTGGCAGATCAGAATCTTTATGAAAAAGATTATTTCTATCTTTTTTTTTCAATATCAGTTCTCGACCCACCAAAGCCAATGAGGTAAGAACGGAGTTTTCAGCTTCAGTTTTAATTATGTGCCTTTCGACATCCTTCAGCTCCGTAAAAACTGGACATTTTAAAGGGAAACTTACTAACAAGCTCTAGCCGTCGAGAGAACAAAATGCGAACTTCCAGACAGCATAATGTTGGTCCGCGCATAAAGTTTAATGGAATAACAAAAAGCGTATTAGGTTTTGGTTACGACTCCTTGGGAGAGAACTTTGCGAAGAAGTTACAGTTGCCAGCTACGGCATAAGTTTTAAATATTGCGTTTCATGGAGAAGTTACTAAAATCAAATACATTTCTATGGTTAAAGACACAAGGGAGGCGATGTCTGTAAAAACGCGTCTGCGAGAAAATTACCAAGTCGGCGTTTAACTTCTTAATACTTAATATATGTAAATTGAAAATAACGAGCGTTCAAATAAAAACGTGGTCAAGTTGGTTCTGAAAATTTGGACGTAGGGCGTAGGGTATAGCATGAACTTAAACGTCATCTGTTAAAGCGCTATATCGCCGTTATCAATTTGAATATTTTCGTTTTAAAAAGCGTTTAAAATGGTGTTTTCTCAAGAACAAAAAGTGTTTATCATAGAGTCCTACTTTAGAAATGGACGCAAGATTGATGGAATATGGAAGTATTCTATTGAGGAATGTTTCATAGAATTTCAAAATCAATTTCCCGGCGTTGTTGAGTACAAAATTTTTCAAAGTGCAGTTCAGCGTTGTGTTAATGTTTTTCGTGAAACGGGCAGTGTAACAAGAAAAGAAGGAAGCGGCCGACCTAAAAAGCGGACTGAAGAATTAAAAGAAAATGTCCAACAAATAATGGAAAATGCGCCAAGAACTTCTGTACGTGTTTTATCACAAATGGTGGGAGTATCAGTCGGTACCTGCCACACAGTGTTAAAAAAAGATTTGCGTTTGTTCTCCTATCGTTTAACTTGTCAGCAAGAACTTCATGAAGTTGATTTTCCGCGACGGGCTGTATTTTGTGAATGGTTTTTAAACAACTACGGTGAACTTCATAATATCACCTTTTTTTCTGATGAAGCCTGGTTTCATTTAAGTGGTTACGTAAACTCACAGAATATGAGAATGTGGTCTTCTGAAAAACCAGATAACTTTTTTGTCGAGGGCCCTCTACACGCTCAAAAAATTGGAGTTTGGTGTGCTCTCAATCGAAGGAGGATTTATGGACCTATTTTTTTTAATGGTACTCTTACTGCGCAAAGGTATAGAGAAGAAATTATCGCTCCTTTTGTTAACCAGCTGGAAGAAAACGAAATTACAAACTTTTACTTTCAACAAGATGGCGCAAGGGCACATACGGCAGGCGAGACGATGAATATGTTGAGGGAAGTTTTCCAAAATCGACTAATAAGTCTCAATGCTGAACATGAATTTCCACCGAGGTCATGTGATATTACGCCGTGTGATTTCTTTTTGTGGCCTTACCTTAAAAACACTATTTTTGAACTGCCTATTCCTGATTTAAACCATCTGCAGGCTCGACTTATAGACAAGATTCGTGAAATTAACAATACCCCGAGCATCTTAGAAAATGTCTTTAATTCTTTGAGGAACAGGTGTGAAAAGTGCTTGGAACAAGGAGGGGGACACTTTCAGCAGCTGCTTTAATTTATTGTTATAACAAGGAGGGGGACACTTTCCGCAGCTCCTTTAATTGTTTGTTATTGTTATCACGATTATTCTTTAAAATAAAGTTATATAGTCATTAACGTTATTGAAACTGACAGCTGCTATACAGCTCGTTGAGAAATGAGGTTATGTTGGTCGCTATAAGCTACTCCCTACGTCCAATGTGTCAGAGCCAATTTCGACCACGTTTTTATTTGAACGCTCGTTATATGAATTTCAGTTAATATATTAAAAGATTTAGCAGCTAATATGGTATATTGTTATATTAGGATTAAAAGTATTACTTTTGCGAAGAGCAAATTTTGTATTTGCGAGCGGATGCAAAATTGCGGGACAAAAAAGACCTTTTAATCCGAATAAAACATGCCATTTTTTCTCCAACCGAAATCTCCCATTTAATTATTAATTTGTGCTTATTCAAACCAAATTTGGATAATAAAGCGAAGTAGGTAAGTAGGATATATCGATACAGTCATGGATACTCTGTCGAACATTAGTCGGCATATTGTTCATTGAGTTTATTTGTGATTATTTGTAGTTCAATTTGCTGAAAACTCTGTAAAAATGGAATCTAAAGACGATTTACCTGTACCTGAGGAGATACTAGAGTGTGCGAAAGAGGTTTCTTTGGATCTTCTCCCAAAGAAATCTCGAGAAATTTTTGAACGTGTCTACCAACGTTTTATGGATTGGCGCAAAGAAAAAGACATTAAGTTGTATTCAGAAGATGTATTGATGGTGTATTTCTCAAACTTAGCAAATAAAATGAAGCCGTCAACGCTTTGGTCACAATATTTAATGTTGCGGTCAACGTTGGATATAAAGAAGGGGACTGATATAAGCAAATATTCAAAGTTACGTGCTTTTCTCACGAGATAAAATGAGGGATATGCACTGAAAATATAACGAGTATTAACAAACGAGTAAGTTGATTGCCTTTTGAATAGTACGCCTGATAATTTATATTTGATTAAGGTAAACGCTTCCAAAAAAAAAAAATTTAGAAAGCTTCTTAATAGATCGTCCTAATATTGAGGGTTGCAGGCGTATGCCATTCTGATGAATTAGTCAATTTAACAATTAATAATGTTGAAGATGTGAAATCCGCCTTACTTATAAAAATTCCCAACACCAAAACCAAGACACCACGTTCTTTTACTGTGCTGGGAGACAATTACTTAAGTTTTTATGGAAAATATGTTGCTTTACGTCCACTCGGATTGGTAGAACGTCTATTATTTCTCAAATATGTTAGTGGAAAGTGTCATCGAATGGTTGTTGGCATTCATAAAATCAGTGCCGTCTCGCAAGAAATGGCAAAATTTTTGAAGCTAGACAACTAGAAAGAGTATAGTGGACACGCATTAAACGACGGACGTTTGCTACCCTTTTAGTTGACGGCGGTGGTGACCTCACTTGTCTTAAAAGACACGGAGCATGGAGTTCGAGCACTGTGGCGGAAGGCTACATTGAAGACTCACTTTTGAATAAAGAATTGCTCCAAGAATGAGGGTAGTGGCAGTTTCATTTTAATACTGTTTAAACTGTATTTAATATCAATGTGGATAAACAAAAATTATTATAAATATTGTTGAATAAACTTTTATAAATTGAAACTTGATTAACACTTTTAATCGTTAGATGAATTTTAGATCCTAGGACTAAAAGTGAATACTTTTGTTGGTAAGATACCATTTTTTTCTCAGTAAGGAAAATGTCTACCTTAGAGACATCCGACAGTAAAAAAATATCAGTTTTTTGACGGTTGGAGAAAAAAGTACTTTTATACGTTTATTTTTTTAGTAAATTCGGAAAAATTATCTGGAATGTTAAAAAATTACAGTGAAAGCATAAATACCAAGTTTCCAAAATACAGAAAACTTTTCTGGTAATTTTACAAAATTTCATAAAAGATAGATAATAAAAACAATATTTAGGAAAATTATACAGGGTGATTCACAAATGGTGACCAAAAATGAAACCTTGTATTCTTTGGTAAATTTTAAGGGGAGTCTTTCCTATAAAGTTTTTATCTAGGACGCTTCGTTAAAAAGATACAGGGTGTTAAACTTCAAAAAATATTTTTAATTTTTTTAAATAATTTAAAAACTAGTAAGTGAAATAATTTGAAATTGGTCACATGTATTTATGTAAACATTGTCCAAAATCTGAGGACTTTTCCTAAAATTTACATGCTCCAGTGGCGGAGATACAGGGTATCGGTGGCATATTTTTCTAAATAAAATAGTACGCCACTGCTTTACAGTAACAACCATGATATTTTCGTCGATTCGTCTTTCAGTTTTCTACAAATTACTACTGTCTTATGTTTTTCGAAAAAAACCTGATTTTCGAGTAAAACTTAAAAACGAACTGAGAAAATTCCACGTAATTGCGCACAATCTCAGCTACACTTTCTTCGAAATAAACTTTCCCTGTAAATTTAAAATTTTAAAGGCACAACAAAAACAGGCAACTTCCTATGTCTGTAGAGTTAGATATTTTAGGCGAGCGGTTCACCCCTACAAAAATGCTTCTAAATGAATGTAACCGACTAAAATTTTAAAACAAAAACTTTCAGCATGAAACTTTTTTTATTTTATAATGTGTATTTTTCTGATAATTTACATATTTTCTTTATATTTTTCGGCGTGGTCAGTCAATTCTTATAAACAAAAAAAGTTGTAAAAAAAATACTCACCGAATGGTTTTGAAAACAGTTTTTTTATTGCAAAATAAACAATCGTTGTTCTATGACAAAAATTCGAAAAATGCTTCGTTTCCGAGATATTTACAATTTAATGTGAAAAAAGTAACGAAATCGACAAACTTTCGGAATTTTTTTTCTCAAAAACTACTGAATAGAGTTTAATTCTAAAAAAGCATAATAATTGGCAAATCTTCTACTTTAAGATATATTTTTTTGGTATAGGTCAATTATTTTATTGAAGGTCTAAAGCGAGTAAAAAAAACAGTACAAATAGTGAAATTGTAACTCTAGGTCCATTGACATATGGATGGAAAATCGAAAATGGTTGATTGAATTTTAATTATTTCGAAGGAGAAACTGCGTTAGGTATGCTTCAAAAATATTTTTGTTCACGTAGTGGAAAATGTTCTACGAAAAATTGTAACTGTTTGTTATCGAACCTGGAATGTGTGCAGTCTGTGCGTGCTCAGATGAATGACGGAAGGTTCCATCCAAAATTGATGATGAAAATGAAACGCTTATTTCAAATTAAGAACTTCTCGAAAATAACGAAAACTTATTTAAAAATTAAATAAAAAATATCTTCAATAAAATGATTGACCCATACCAAAAAATATACATCTTACAGTAGACAATATGCCGATTATTATGCTTTTTTAGAATTAAATCTGCTCAGTAGTTTTTGAGAAAAGAATTCCGAAAGTTTGTCGAATTCGTCACTTTTTTCACATTAAATTGTAAATATCTCGGAAACGAAACATTTTTCGAATTTTTGTCAAAGAGCAAAGTGTTTATTTATGTCCATTTTACAATAAAAAACTAAAAAAAGCCATTCGGCGAGTAATTTTTTTTACAACTTTTTTGTTTATAACAATTGACTGATCACGCCGAAAAATATAAAAAAAATATATGTAAATTATCAGAAAAATACACTATAAAAAAAGTTTTATGCTGTAGGTTTTTGTTTTAAAAATTTAATCGGTTCATGCCTTTTTTTAGGGGTAAACCGCTCGCCTATTTGTTGCATACCCAGATTTGTAGTTGCGAAGAACATTATTTGACTTAAGTTTTTATAGTATATTAAAAATATCAGATTTTATTTGTAAGTATTTACTTTATTTCTGTAAATTCTCACATTAATG
>NW_019418275.1:9482-17628 GCF_000390285.2 Anoplophora glabripennis | reverse complement strand
ATTAGTTTTAGACTGTAGTTTGACTAATAAAACTAAACAGAGCTGACACTCAGATTAAAAATTTGACAGTTGTTTTGATCGCGTCTCCGCGATTTTGAGGTTATATGTTGATTTCACTATGAACTGCAAATAGTTTATTATATTTGTAATAAATAATTTCTTAGTAGATTTTTAATGAATCAATTCATTTTTTATTAAAAATTTGTAATGAACTTGTTTTATTTTTGATTTTATTATGTCTGGATTTAAAAATATTTCTTTTTATTTCGGATTATTTTACCCCGGCGGCGAGAATGATTGATTTTTATACATATATATCAAATATCCACTCGCGGGTCCGACCGGCCGATACCCCACTCTGACAAGCCGTTAGTCACGTGGAGGTCCCACCACGACTGGTGTCAATCCGGTGGGGATTTGGGCAACAAAAGTCCTCGACATTCCCCGAAACCGACAGTTCGTATCCAGAACTCAACACCGAACAGACGTCCACCGCCAGCAAGAACTCTCCACCGAAGCCAGCCCCGAATAACCAGTGAACCTAGTAAGAATTATTTTCCTTATTATTATCCGTTCCAACCGGGTACAAGTCCGAAAAGATTTGTACACTTTAAGTGTGGAATTACTGTGGGCCCGAGAAGAATATTCTTGGTAACCCACACACAAATTCCACCGTCCGTCTCAACCCGCACGACAGTGCAATCGTTGGATTCGGCGTGTTAAACCCAATCCTGACGAAGCCGTCGTGTTTACTACAGCGTTGCTTGGTGTCCCGCACCTTGATGTACGCTGGGTAATAGGGGATATGTGAACCAAGACCTAGAGGTTCGGCGTGCCCACCCAATCTCCGGGTCGTTCCATATAGTATCCGTACGCTTCTCCCTGGTCGGCGTGTATACCCATCAGACCGAGAAGCGTTGTATACAGAGAGTCCGACACCATCGGNTTCATATCTAAAATAAAACTACACTGGGAAAACTACTCTCTGCCGTACTCCCTGCCGTTTTCTCCTAAAAGAAATTCATTGACCCCTGGAATTTATTTTCTTCACTGTAGCTACCTGTGCACTTTACTCTAAACCGAGGATAAGGGATACGTGGAGTTTCCCCCACGTCAAATTTAGGGAAACTGGCGCCCGGGATTAAAACCGACTATATAAGTTATTCACTAACATTACCGTTTAGAGTCCAGTCCGAGGAATAGAAGACCTTTACGAAAAATTAAATTACAGGGGGTGTACACACCATAATTAAAAGTAATAAAATTTACACCGAACGATCCATAGAGAGAGGACCGAGGAAAAGTGCGTCACAAATTTACGAGAAATCCTCAGTACAATTTTCGTTTATTTACTTCGAATAGGTACATAAGTGTAACGATAGAGATAACCAGCAACACTAGTATTAAAATTTGGGAGATATCCAGATTTTGGAATTGTCAAGATGACACAATTATATGAAAACAGTAACTAATTTGACTAGGATTTTTCGTCGTAGTTCATACGAATATTGCTTGTCAAGCAATGGAAAAGATACAGTGGTTTTAGTATAGCATCTAGACCGACAAAATTTTGAACTACATAGATATAGGTTTATTCTTGTCTAACGGTTTTTTCATACACTAAATTCGATTCCAACCTCAGAATTGCTGCATCACGTAAAATTTTTGAAATATCCGTACCTAACCTAAAAAGTGCGTTCCAAAGTAAACTAGACTTTTTAAAAATAAGAACAAAAAGTTTTTTGGCAAAACCGATTTATTTTATTCAAAATAGTCCCATTTCGACTGAATATAGCAACACATAATAAAAAATAATACCATTGGTATTACTGTATTGACACGGAATCACAATGATGTGGAACCTGTGGACATGTCTTGTTTTGTTTCTGCATTTTTTGACATTTACGCGAAATCTTGATATCAAAAGTGAAATTGAGAGTTTTCTTACAACATATACTTTTCTGTTCCAAAGAATACATAATTAGGTGCCCTTGTTAAGGAAATTTTATTACAGTTTGTATATATCACCAGTTACAATAATATTAAACTATACTCTAACAATATTCAATAGGGTTGTCCAATATAAAAACAAACCATATACAAATTGTTGTTGAATCAAAGATTTTGTATAAAAGAACCTGCCTGTATAGTCAAATTTTAAATATATAACAAATAGTGGTAGAAATTTATGAATTTTTGCGTTACTTAAAAACTAGTTTGACGTCATAAGGGGCAATTGAACAAGAAGCTAGTAGCGATCCTATTGCATAATTTTGAAGAAGAAGAAGAAAATATGTCAAAATTGTCCATCAAACCCTGCTGCCCTGTCTCCTATTTTTTAAACAAAAGTGACACTAGTGACAGCAGTCTATCAATTAAGAGTAATTGTGATAGTTATTATTAATTTCCTGATTGTAATGGATTCAATAAAATGTAAGTGGTGTTTTGTTCCACATTCCACATAGCCAATTGCATTATCTCCATAAGACTCCCGAACTGCACTATAAATTTCCATAAATAAATAGGGATTTTTATATAAATAAACACAATAAAATCATTCAAATTTGTTGATCCTTACCTGACTGCTTTTATATCTCTGATTTCGCCAATACGACACTCGTCTCTTTTTAAAAATTCAAGTCATGATAAAAATATCAATTTTCGGTAAAATTTGCGAAGTAGCTTTCATAAATCCCGATTCACACATTTTGCTTTAATTATAAGGGAAGATTATTAGAATGATTATTACTAAATAATAATTTTACTTAATAAAGGAATTTGAAGATTAAGGAAAATAACTCATAGACTTGAAAATATTTTATACGACAGTGTCACCATAGACCTAGTAAACTATGGACTGGCCCTAGAAAGAGAGGTCAATCGCGCTGATGTGTGCAAGGCAGGTGAAGCTAGTTGAGGCAAATACCGGTAAAACAAAGGATGGTATACGGGTATACCGGTACAAAATGCCGTAAACAAACTTTGAAGTAAATGTCATGTATTGACATTATTGATTGATTTCTTGAATTTTTGTGCGATTTAGTTAGTGTATGTGAAAGATTCGTAAAAACTAAATATGGTGTAATCGTGTTCTGCGATAAATTGCGTAAAGAGACGTTTTAAGTGGAGAAAAAATTAAATTTCATAGGTAGGAAAGAAGTTATGATGATACCAACATGTTTATACTTTTCGCATCTTTCTGAAAATAACGACCAAGTACAGTTGTCTCTGATGATAACTTATTAGATTATATTATTTCCCCCATCCTCAAAATAAAATGTCATTTTAACGTCAAAATTTTGCCGCTTTAAATGTGTTACTCTTCAAATTATTTTTTAACATCAAACCGAATATAAAGAAAAAGTTTTAACTGAAATGTACTTATAATGTGCTCCAGCAAAAATTCTCTTCAAATAATATGTTGAACGAAGAAAGCATCGACATAGTTTCAATTTATACAGTTCTGCAAAGCAAGAAAATATGAAATATTTGAAACAACTACGTCAGAAGAGCTTGCAGTAATTTTAACCGATCGAGTTTACGATATGAGGAAAATAAATGGAGAAATACATAAATAAGGCATTATAAAAACTATTTGGAATATTATAACTAAAACAATTCAAATATTGTACTGTAATTAGGACAGTAATATAATAAACCCTTTTACATACGTACACTACTAGAAAAAATGAAAATTTTTTGTCTTTTAGTCTCTATATTATTTTTAGTCTTTGAATACGGCCCAACACAAAAAAGTGGTAAGGAATCGAGTATAGCTAGCTGATTGGTTGAATTAAATACATCGCACTGCAATCGAAATTCTGTGAACGAAGCTTAAGCCCTTACTAGCTCCATCTCTCTCGCACACGTCCGAGCGATTGCCGTTTATATAGGCAAAATTACAGTTGGGCGAGTCCAGTAGTTTATAAGGTCTATGAGTGTCACTGACAGACTGACACTACTGACAGTGTTGACAGAGCGTCTTCTTCCAATTTTTTTCCTTTACGCAATCATTTACACATAATTTCACTACAAGGTGCCCCTTATGACGTCACAGCCGTTTTGAAATGTTATAAAAAAATCAGTTTTAAATTATTATTTTAAAACTGTTCTGACGCATTTCTCAATCTCTAATTGTGTATACACACTAGTTAGTACGTGTAGAATTATATTATCTACTTTTTGAAATTTGGTCAACACCCCTATTGTATACTTATATAGGATGTCCCGAAATTCATGCAACAAAATTTGGTCATTGATCCTTAAGACAAATTTAGGGGACCCGTATTTTTTCTTTTTGCCAACTGGCCCCCTCTTTCGGAGTTACAGCCCCCTGAAGTATGCCCCTAAGAAGTTTTTTTATATCTCAAAACCATGTTGTACGAGAATCATTAATTTTGGGACACAGGGGTTTTATGACATGTGGAATCTCACAGTGCTACGCGAGCTCGGCTCGCATCATTTTATAGAAAAATTAGAATACACGTTTGTAGTATTAATACTCTCTACTTTTAAAATAAGGCTGAATTAAAATCGGATCACCTCCAATGCATCCAGAAACTACAAAATAGTGCACCAAAAAATTCAAATTGCAATTGTGCCAAACTAATGGTCCGACAGCTACTACTTTTTGCAAATTTAAATTCTACAATTAAAAAATGGCGGAGTAATGAATTTTTAAAAAAACCCTTCATTTTCCGGTTTTCCGGGTTTTCTTCGTTTCTAATTTTCCGATCGGATCGATCGACATCTCATTTTATTTGTATTTCGGTTCTCTACAAATACTTATAGCATTCAAATTGCTTCGTTAGTTTAGGTTTATAAGAAAAAAAATAAATGGGTTTTTTGTATAAAAATGCTTATAAAAAATTAATTAATGGTAAATTGGAGTAGGAAACATATAAGCATATATCTACAGATTGTCTTTTACATGATGGCACAGTCCGTTTGCTACTAGTATTCTTGTCACAAAATGACTGATTTAATGCTCTACTGATTGGTCCATTTGGAACGAACCTTACCTTGCTAATCCCAAGGACATTTTCTCCATAAAACTTTTTATAGCATCTTATATCTTCAAAATCCACTTTGAATCGTTCCAATATCTTCTGTCCTCGAGAAATCGTTTGTTGAAATTGATTAGCATAATTGTAAAATTCAAAATGAAGCATCCAATAAGGCGAACGGAATAAAAAAATAGAATTTAGAAATAAAAAAAATGTTATGGAATTAGTATCATTTAGTGCAATGTTTTTGACAAAAGAATAAACAATTCTGAGCTTATTGAATCCAATGTAGAGAAATTCAAGATGGCGGNTTCAAAATGAAGCATCCAATAAGGCGAACGGAATAAAAAAATAGAATTTAGAAATAAAAAAAATGTTATGGAATTAGTATCATTTAGTGCAATGTTTTTGACAAAAGAATAAACAATTCTGAGCTTATTGAATCCAATGTAGAGAAATTCAAGATGGCGGATCCAATATGGCGAGTGATGTGTTCCTATAACACCATAAGGATCGAATTTCCACGCGAAACAAATTCGATTATCGTATACTCTGAAACCCTTAGTCCTGGGGATCAAAGAGTGACTCCGAAAATCGCCTATTTTGGCAAACTCGTAATTCGTTAAAAATGTTATGCTAAGTTATTGTATATCACTAGAACGTGTTACTGAGAAAGTTCCAAGATGAGTTCAGCTTTAGTTCTGGAGATACGAGTCATAATACTCGCGATCTTATGTACTTTAAATCTTTAAGATTCACAGTTTTTTAGATCATCAAGGTCAAGGTGGTTACTTAGGTTTTCGGGGTCGTTGATTACGAATCTATAGTCTGTTTAGAAATGAAAGAGAGTAATAAAAGCTTATTATGTATGCAAATCGTAAATAAATGTAGTACTGGTGCTTATATTCAATATTTTTATATTATGTATTTTCCGTATAGATGAGGTGTACTTTTAACAAAACTTTGTGCGATCGGACTGTACTAAATTGTAGCAGGTAGCTAAAATTTAATCCCCGACAATCCGTCTTTGTCTATGCCGCTTCAATTTCTCGGTCCATTTCTCTTATAAGTAAACAATATAAAAACAGCATTTCAAAACATGAGGCTACTTTAAGCATCATAACCGGGTTAAGAGGGTTTTTAGTAATTCAAATAAAATTATTCAATATTATTATCAAAATATTTATTTAAATTTAATGAATAGACTTTTATTCCACACAAAAATATATGTATTTTGAAAATTCAAATTATGGTGAGTAAATGTAGTGTTGTATAAATGTACAATAAAGAAAATAAAAAAGTAGGTATATTAAAATTCATCCTCTGAATATTCTGATGAATTATCTTCGTCTCCTAGATTGATAACGATAGGTTCCACAGTAACGTCAATTAAATTATCGAGTTCCCACATTTTCTCCTCTTCTTTTTGTACATGATGTATACATCTTTGCCAGTTATCTGCAGTTACTCGTTCCAAGGAATTTTTTAACAAAATTTTCACGTCACTTAATTTAAACGTCGTATTATTTCGCGCTACATCTCCTTTTACCTGCGCCCAGACTAATTCGATTGGGTTAAGTTCACAGTGATAAGGTGGTAACCGTAGTACCGTTATTTGGCGATTTGTTGCCATTTCATCGATAACATATTTTTTCTGATCTTTATTAAGATTGACAAGTGTCAAAAGTTCCTTTTTCACCATATTTGTTTCAAAAGAAATGTTTTTTCCGGATAACCATTGAATTATATCGGCTTTCCTCCAAGCAGTCGTAGGCGTCCGCTCGGTCTGCCGTGAATGGTAACTGGCATTATCCATGACAATTACAGACCCCGGAGGAATAAGATCCAACATCTGTGTAAAATACTCTTCGAAAACATCTGCGTTCATGTCTTCGTGATAGTCACCTGTATTTTTAGATTCAAATAAAAGTAAACCGCCATCTACAAAACCACTGGCACTACCTATATGTGTCACTATTAATCTTCGCCCTTTACCTGAAGGTGCCTTGAACCCTGTTGAAAGTCCATCCAAAAATGCTTGTCGAAAACTTTTTACATTTTTATCTTGCCATACTTTTGTTACAGTATATCCCTCGTTGACCCAAGTTTCGTCTAGATAATAAATATTCCTCCCTTCGTCACGGAATTTTCTAATTGATCTTAAGTAGGATCTTCGCCAACAAATAATTTCATCTTTATCGATAAGAACTGACTTCCTGTTCTGCTTTTCCCAGCAAAAATTCAACTCTCGTAAGACGGCCCATAATTTGCTTCTACTGATTTTTGGCAAATCGTTGTCCTCTGAAAGTTCACTTAAAATTTTGTTTAGCGTTGGTATTTCTTTTTTAAAATAAAATGAGTGTACTTTTCTGCGAATGACATTTTTGAAGAAATCATCTATAACGACTTTTGACCTCCCTGTAGATGATTTTGGGGGATTTACAGTATCTTGTTCATTTTTTGTTTCCTTTAAAAGTTTGTAGATAGTCGATTTTCCAATCCTTGTCATTTTTGTTAGCATTAGTGTTACCCGATCATTACCTGAAACGAAATATTACCACGCCCATGGCCGGTTCTTATCTCGGGGTTTTATTACTGTCTTTCATTTCCAAACAGACTATAACAATCTAGTTCCGCGGGAGGATGATAGGTCGAGCATTTGCCTGCAAGAGAGTTGTGCTTGAAAAAATATAAAGGTTTGCGCAATTGGCCGCCCGAGCACTTTTCACTTGGAGTTCCAGCGAACACCTCTGAAGTACCCAAATTACTCTTTCTCCTCCAATAGTATAATTAGATTTAGGTATTTTTGCCTACAGGCTTTGATTTAATAAAACTGTTTTTTCTTTTATTCACCCTATTTGATCAATCTTTTTAGATTATTTACACTAATTATTTCAGAAAAATGCCTTCTTTTATAACTTGTCTGGGTTGTAAAATTCAAGAGATAAAAAAATTAAAAGTTTTTTAGTGCCAACATTCTGACTTTATCGACTATTAATAATTTACGAACGAGGTATAACCCAAAAATACGAAGACTGGATAGCATTGCATTCATTTTTTACATTTTAGCCGTTAGCTTGGATCCATCATTTTGAATTTTGCAAATCTGCTCTCGGATTCGTAATCAGCGACCCCGAAAA
>NW_019418275.1:2513-7522 GCF_000390285.2 Anoplophora glabripennis | reverse complement strand
CAAGGGTCGGCAACTGGCGGACCGCGGTCCAGGTCCGGACCGCGGAAGGTAAAATACTGGACCGCCAAAAATTTTTTGAAAGTATAAATTACTCAAATGAATTATTTAAAAAATGTTTTTTTACGTTTGAGTGCCAACCTTATCATTTTTTCTAGTATTTTACAATTGTGTGAGTGTTTTGAGTTCTTAATGGTTAGTAAGCAGATTAAATTTGAGTTTAAATGAGAATTTGTAAGAAATATGAATTTTTTTCTGGACCTCGTTAAAAATTTTTAAAAGTATCCGGACCGCACCTAAAATTACTTGCCGACCCTTGAACTATAGGAAGACGTTCCTCATAAAACCTAAAAAAATATAGTACCTATTAAAATTATGGTCTTAGTCCCGAGTATGTGTGAGTCAAATAAGCCTTTTTGTCTCCCCTTCCCTTGGGTTTAACCAATAGTATTAAAATTATTTAGGAGATGCTTCGTTTTTGAGATATAGGGTGTTTTTTTTTTTGAAAAAAAAATGATGAAAACAATAGAAATATTTAAGTATGGTAGGGCGGGGCTAGTTGAGCAATTTTTCACTTGATATAGCTCCTCAATGATAAGTCTCAATGAGTTGTTATGCGACCTGATGGATTAGTAATTTATCCCTTAGCAAAAGTGTCCACAGTAACTTATTGTTAATAAGTCAGATTTAAGAGCTACAGCTGTTTATGTCCAGAAGGTCAAATATGCTCAACGTACCCCATAGGTGAGGTAAGTTGAGCAGNTACCATTTTTCCATAGAAGTAGAAGTCCCGCAAGCAACCAGTGGCGGAGTTATAGGGACTCAGACTCATTAAATTATAAAAAAAATTAATACGGCCCTACTGAAAATAAAAAACGATGCTTTTTTAGATAGAACAGTGTGTTATTGACAAAAAGTATACATTCACTTTTTCTCCTAACTCTTATAGTTTCATGGCAAAATTGATTTTTCGGAAGGGTGCTTCTGGATTCTGTCGATAAACTATACAAGGGTCGGCAACTGGCGGACCGCGGTCCAGGTCCGGACCGCGGAAGGTAAAATACTGGACCGCCAAAAATGTTTTGAAAGTTTAAATTACTCAAATAAATTATTTAAAAAATGTTTTTTTTACGTTTGAGTGTCAACCATATCATTTTTTCTAGTATTTTACAATTGTGTGAGTGTTTTGAGTTCTTAATGGTTAGTAAGCAGATTAAATTTGAGTTTAAATGAGAATTTGTAAGAAATATGAATTTTTTTCTGGACCTCGTTAAAAATTTTTAAAAGTATCCGGACCGCACCTAAAATTACTTGCCGACCCTTGAACTATAGGAAGACGTTCCTCATAAAACCTAAAAAAATATAGTACCTATTAAAATTATGGTCTTAGTCCCGAGTATGTGTGAATCAAATAAGCCTTTTTGTCTCCCCTTCCCTTGGGTTTAACCAATAGTATTAAAATTATTTAGGAGATGCTTCGTTTTTGAGATATAGGGTGTTTTTTTTTTTGAAAAAAAAATGATGAAAACAATAGAAATATTTAAGTATGGTAGGGCGGGGCTAGTTGAGCAATTTTTCACTTGATATAGCTCCTCAATGATAAGTCTCAATGAGTTGTTATGCGACCTGATGGATTAGTAATTTATCCCTTAGCAAAAGTGTCCACAGTAACTTATTGTTAATAAGTCAGATTTAAGAGCTACAGCTGTTTATGTCCAGAAGGTCAAATATGCTCAACGTACCCCATAGGTGAGGTAAGTTGAGCAGGGGTATGAGGCAAGTTGAGCACTAAGAATGTCTAGCCATACCAAGGGTTCAATGCTAACTAGAGATGAAATAAAATATCTGTTTGACAATCAGCTCTTTATTTAGTCTTTTAGTGACAGAATAACAAAACTTAAAGTAATTTTCATTAAATAAATAACAAATAAATATAACTGAAAATAGAATAAACAAAACATCAACGTATCTTAAGACTAACTTCAGGTTAGATTCAGTCTTTCTGTTTAAAATCAGACTTAAATATCTTAAAAGAAAATATTAATAAGATCTTAGCAACTTAATCGTCGTTGTCACTGTTGCAATTGACACAAACGAAAGTAACACCAGCACCTGGAACACATTTTTTATGTGCCCATTCCCTGCAAGCTTGACACTGGATCCAACTTTCTCCTGGTAAGCTTTCAGAATAGCCTTCGCAACAAATCAGACAGGAATAATCATCATCACCACTTTCATCACTTGACTGGAGTATTTTTTTACAGACACTCTTCTTTCTTTTCTTATCCATGTTCTTCTTTGGCTTCTTAACTTTTTTTGTGGTTTTATTTTGCTGCTCTTCTAAAGCGTTCTTTTCGGGAGTGTCTGTTAGTATTGCAGTTTTCCTCTTTCTTCTGTTAGTTTTAGCTGCTTTTCTAGGGCCAGCCTTTGGGTATGGTCGCACAATTTCCGGGGAAAATACTTGTTTTAGGTCGATCGTCTCGTTTTCTTTCTTGCTTGGACTAGGCTTGGGTTCAGCTTGGCTGGTGGAGGCAGAAGGAGTGGGATTAAGTTCAGTGCTGGACATCACAGCTTGCTCTGGATGATCTTTTTCCGGCTCGATAGTTTCTTGTTCAGGACGATCAGTTACAAATGATGGTGAAAACTCATCCTCACCAAAAATGTTTGCATTATACGGGAAGATGCCTGTCTTTCGGAAACCGTTGACAATATTTATACTTGTCTGAGCAACCGGCAACGAATCAGCGACAATTTTTGGTATGTCATAAATAGTAAGGGTTTTTCCCGGGTTGTTTCGTAGCCATGCATCTTGAGCAGCAGCGCAATACTTTTTGAACGGACCAAAGACTGACACATCCAACGGTTGTAATTTATGGCTACAATGCGGTGGAAAGGACAACATTACAACTCCGTTCTCTTTGGCCAAATTTAGTGTCTCCACGTTCAAGTGAGAGGAGTGATTATCCAACACTAACAAAACAGGGCGCTCCATGGACGGTTTCACATGTTTTATAAAATGTTGCATAAACTGATAGAATTCTTCGTCTGTAACCCATCCACTGGCATTGCCTGCTCCTATACATTCAGGGGGACCACCATTAAGAAAGTGTGTCTTAAACTGTTTTCTCGGAAATACAAACATAGGAGGTACAGCATTTCCAAGAGCAGACACAGCAGTTACTACTGTAATGTTAGTCCCTCGTTCTCCAGAAGTCATGGCACCGACGTTGCGCTTACCTTTGACAGCTACAATTTTATTTGGCTTCAGCACAGTGGATACTCCCGTCTCATCTACATTCCAAATGTCTGCCGCAGTAAATCCATATCTATCCATTACTTCCGCTAATTTTTCAAAAAAACTTTAACATTCTGCGCATTAAATGATGTTGCCCTACCAAGGCTGGTGGGTTCTGGTTTTCGTATGGATAGCTCCGGATTTCGTTTTAAAAACATCGTAAGCCATTCTTTTCCGGCCATCTTATTTGCAGTCCAGCTGGGTGGAATTTCAATGCTAAATTTAGCAGAACACTCGTAGGCAAGGCGACGGACGTCTTTTGGAGAATATCCATAGAAGATTGATGCCATTTGTAGCAAGTAATTTTTCAAAGACTCCTCCTGTGTGGGAGAAAATACTCGCCTCGGTGTTGCATAGCCCATGGATGAATCACCACCTTCATTTAATATTTTCGAAAATCTTGTCAAAGTCATCCGTTTGATACCGAATTCTTTGGCGGCGGCATTCACACTTTTTCCCTCATCGTTGACAGCCTTTGCGGCATTACTTAAGTCTTCAGTAGTGTAAGAACATCTTGTAGTCTTCCTCTTGTAAGTCCGCATCCTAAAAAAAATAAAACATTCATTACTTTAGTTGTTTGAGTCGTGGGGTAAGTTGAGCAACTATAGCTCAACTAACCCCAACCCGAAATTTTAAAACAAAAGTGAGGTTATAAGAAAACCGTAAGAATTATACCCAGAACCTCTCTACATATCAAAAGTACAATAATTTTATGGAAGATTAACACTTACCTGATTGAAAACAGATAACATTCAACTAATACAGACGAAAACTTGCGATAAACGATTTTTTAACTGTTTGGTCACAAAATAAACAAAACGCACGGGCGCTTCAGTCGCTCGTCGAGCCTCCACTAGCGATCACGCGGTGAATAGTTTGCGAGATATTTCGATTGCCCAACTTGCCCCTATGCTCACTAGCCCCGCCCTATCCTACCTAACATCTAATGTGACTATGTCGTAATGCGACAACGTAACGACCCTTGCAATAATCTTAAAATTTTTCAAGCGGTTTGTAGTCACTTCATTTACTTGTGTTGTGTACTTTTAAATAAAATAACACATGGAAATTTATTTGTAAATTGAAACAACCAAAAAATTACCAATTAATATTATACCTAGACAAAGCGAAAAATGAATCAAAAATGAAATGATTTAAAAAATATTTTGTTCAAAATGGGCGCCTCCGGACTGTAGACAAGTACATCTTCTAATTATGAAGGTAGTTGCCGATCGACACTGAATTGGAGTTAATTCTCGACACGCTTGCACTATTTGGTAGACCTTTTGTTTAACAGCACCCCAAACGAAATAATCTATCGGTGTAAAGGCCGGTGAACGTGCGGGCCATGCTGCAAGTCCTTCACGACCAATCTATCTCCTGGGATAATTATTGTTTAACCTCTCCCTAGGACCTCTACCAAAATGGGCAGGACAACCATCTAGTTGAAATCAACTGTTCATTCGCGTATTAAGCGGAATATCTTCTAACAGATCTTGAAAACCATTTTCAAGGAACTCGGTAAACATGTCAGCATTTAACCGATGCGGAAGGAAGTAGGGACCAACTATTGTGTTGTCCAACACACCCAACCATACGTTACATTGGAATTCATGCTGAAAACTATATTCCCTTACCGCCCGTGGATTCTCGTAGGACCAAATATGGTTGTTCCTTTGGTTCAAAATTCCCCTTCGAGTAAATGTTGCCTCATCTG
>NW_019418275.1:0-1064 GCF_000390285.2 Anoplophora glabripennis | reverse complement strand
AAAGCACCACTCTTTAAAACGATTATAACTTTTTTCATATAGTTTTCTTGATTTGCTAGGTAATAAGTTTAATGACGCTGTATTTGCTATTTCACTAACTTCTGGTGGGGTCCCAACAAATTCTTCTTCATCACTATCATCTATTTTTCCAATAATATCACTCATTTTTAAACTTTGTTTAAATGTCAAAATTAATTTTTGACTGACATTTCTAGAACTGCAGAGTTGCATTATCCAAATCATAGTAGTCGTGATCGCGTATGTTTGAGGCATTTACGTTTGTGTTTATAAATTGTAATCATATGGCATTTTAGAAAAAAATGCATTTTCTAGTAATTTCGTAATCCAGTACATAATAAATATGATTGATAATAAAATAAAATCCGCAATTCTTTGAAACGTATTACAATCTCACAGAAAAAGGACTAAATATTTCGCTCATTTGAATGTTTATGTTTGTCTTGATCACAAACCGCTGTACTATAATGACAGATGAGTGCAATAAATATTTATTGCACTAGTGCAATAAAGATCCACTTTTTCTAGTAAATATAGTTCAATAAAGTTGTGTTTATTGCATGAACGTAGAAAAAAGTTTTTTCAGTTGGTTTTTTAAGTTTTACTCGAAAATCAGGCTTCTTTCAAAAAACATAAGAGTGTAGTAATTTGTTGAATATTGAACAGTAAAGCAGTGGCGTACTATTTTATTTAGAAAAATTTGCCATCGATGCCCTGTATCTCCGCCACTGGAGCATGTAAATTTTAGGAAAAGCCCTCAGATTTTGGACAACGTTTACATAAATACATGTGCCCAATTTCAAATTAGTTCAGTTTTTATATTTTTCAGTATTTTATTTTCAGTTTTTCAAAATTTAAAAATTTTAAAATATTTTTTGAATTTTAACACCCTGTATCTTTTTAACGAAGCGTCCTAGATAAAAACTTTATAGGAAAGACTTCTCTTAAAGTTCGACAAAGAATACGAGGTTTCATTTTTGATCACCATTTGTGAATTACCCTGTATAGTTAATATATCATGGTGATCATATCGCATGTATATTTTT
>NW_019418274.1:14904-17344 GCF_000390285.2 Anoplophora glabripennis | reverse complement strand
TATTTAAAAAAGTATTGTATTCTTCAGAGTCTATTTATTTGGCTTCTGCGAAAGTTAAAAATAAAAGCAGACCTGTTCAGAAAATAACTGGACTTATTTAATTACACGCTAATGGAAATATTTAGTGATATGCGGTTGGCAGCATTGCGTTGCGCACAACCTCCTCTGTAACCACATGTTCCTGGATTGTTGATATTTCATTTAGTTTTCGTGATATTGAGTGCAACATGTTTAAATGAAAGTAACGATTTTTGAACTGCGGGATTTTCTGGAACGAATCAGTGTAGAGTTATGCGGGCAACTGGGGAAAGCTTTCACGGAAAAGTTTCAATTTTTTAAACAAACTTACGGAGATGATGCTCTGGTTGTACGAAATATTATGAATAGTTTTCACGACTTAAAGATAGCCGTCAGTCAATTGAAGATGATCCTCGACCAGGAAGGCCTTCGGTTTCTACTGATGACACCCACATTCAGAAAGTCAAAGATCTGATGCATGTAAATCGCCTATCGACTGTTTAAGAAATTGTAGAACAGATTACCGCCTCAATTGGGTCATACCATCAAATTTTGGCTGAGAAATTGAAAACGCATCGAGTTGCAGCAACAATTGTTCCTTGTTTGATGACCGAACAACAGAAAGAAAATCGTGTGGACATTTGTCGCCAACTCTGAACAATCCAATGACGAAGAAACATTGATTCAAAGGATCATAACTGGGGGCGAAAGCTGGGTTTACGGCTACGACATTGAGACAAAAGAGAAGAAGCTACCCAGAACTGCTTTGCGAAATGGGAACACCGCGGGGAAAAGTATGTCAATAGGAAAGAAGGAAACCAATAATGTATAAAATTAAAAGTTTAAAAAATAAATAAAGTTCGGTTATTTTCTGAACAGACCTCGTATGTTATATTTATTATAAAAAAATATAAATTAAAGCCCTAGAACCCACAAAAAAAGTCTACTGTGTATAATTCTCCTGTTACTATCATGGATAGAATAAATGACCATAGCAGCTGAAAATAGTTCGAAAGAAAATTTATACTGAATTAAACTGTAGTTTTTTTCCCTAATTATACCTATTGCAAATCACTATTATAATGAATTTAGAAAAAGTAAGACTACACACTCTTTATACATGACTACATTGACAGTTTTTTTACACAAAAGGGAGATCCAGAATAGTATAACAATTGTTTAGAAGACATTTGTTTCCGTGCGGAACTGTTTGCGGAGCTTGGGCTCTTTGGAAAAGGAACTGACGAATTTGGAAAATAAATTTAAGTTTGCGAATAGGTGAACCAAGTATGTAACAAAACGATGTTTAAACTGTATGGAAAAATATATTACAAAAAAAATCCGTTAAATTGTTAAACAATGCCTGTTATATAGAGACTTCCACTCGTATTTTTATTTCACTTAGCCTGTACATTAAGGGCGCCGTTTTATAGACAAAAAATCGCACTTTTGGTAAGACAGCGATGGCAACTAATAGATAGAAGAAAATCCATTCAGGAAGTGGCGGTCTCTACTAGCGTAATGCCAAACTAGAACAACTTCGTAATACCATATAGCAATCGACGTAAAGATTTCTTTAATCGGTAACTATATATTCTCAGGATATTGGCAAGCCTATTATCGTCCAGAGCCGCATTAGGGAAAATATGCAATGAACAAGAATTGTCAGATAATTTTAATATTTGCACAAAAAAAATATAATAACCTACAGTGTTTTAATAAAATATTCGATGCGGAAACACAAGAATACTATACTTGAATTATCAAAAATTTAAACATTTAGTACCAAGCAACTTTTTTGACAAAAACTTCAAATTCCCCAGATTCTTTATTACTGGGCATGTCGAATGCAAAATAATAATTAGATGATCATTTTATACTCTTAATGTTCTATATATGTTCATTTCATTGAACAGACTGGCAAATAACAATAATTACTTACATATTTGTGAAATATTTGTGATTATCATTATGTTGGAAGTATGGAAACATTGTGGCAAAGACAATTTTAATGATTTTGAATAACAATACAACTGTATTCCAGACAATTAAAATGTACAGAAATATTTCATTATTTTTCTTAAAAATATATAAATAAAATATGTTATGAATTATAATTAATTAAGTTGTCAAAGAAGAGTATTCAGCAGCCATTGAAAGAAGTCATGTAGATAGTGATGGTATCACATATATTACGGTTTTTGTTGCTGGAGGATGGTCTAAACGTAGTTAAGGTTATAAACGCATATTCCGGAGTAGTAAGTTCAGTAACAACGGTTATATATTTTTATGTTGCAATGCTGTATTCCAAAAAGTTTTAAAATATAATAAATTGTATTTGTAATTTTATTTTAGGCTGTCATTATTGGGAACCATACCGGAAATCTTTTATTTGTCGGGGTACGCAACAAATGGTGGTTCT
>NW_019418274.1:2074-13335 GCF_000390285.2 Anoplophora glabripennis | reverse complement strand
TCCATGTGATAGACAAGGATGGCTATAATGAAGGCGTCTAATAGTCAACGCCCATTTCGCCCTTCCACAAATAAGATCCACTTCTTATTTGTGGAAGGGCGAAATGGGCGTTGACTATTAGACGCCTTCATTATAGCCATCCTTGTCTATCACATGGATTTCTATGGCTTACTTTATCGCTCTCACGTAACTTCTGATAGACCATCGGTACTTTCCTATACTGTATATGCATATGTCCTTCAGTGTACTTGACATACCGTGTCTTTCAAGAAATTCGTTCTTTGATATTCAAAGGAAATTGGGACAGGTATAGTTTACATATTATAAAAAAGAGAATTGTATTGAATTGTGACTACTGCTTCTTAGGCTTGGCAAAACTCTTTGTGGAGAAATTTGGAAGAAGCAGGCAAAGAAGAGTATTCAGCAGCCATTGAAAGAGGTCACGTAGATAGTGATGGTATCACATATATTACGGTTTATGTTGATGGAGGATGGTCTAAACGTAGTTACGGTCATAAACGCATATTCCGGAGTAGTAAGTTCAGTAACAACGGATATATATTTTTATGTTGCAATGCTGTATTCCAAAAAGTTGGAATACAGCATTGTAAAAATAAAATAAAAATAAATTTTATTTGTAATTTTATTTTAGGCTGTCATTATTGGGAACCATACCGGAAAACTTTTGTTTGTCGGGGTACGCAACAAATATTGTAGTATTTGTACACGTGCAAAAAATAAATAACCCAAAAATCATATTTGTTTTAAAAATTGGACTGGTTCATCGTCTTCTATGAAACAGGATAATGTCGTGGAAGGCTTCAATTACAGTGTTCAAATGTATAATGTAAGATACAAAAAATTTGTGGCGGATGGCGATTCATCAGTGTATGCAAGGATCAAGGGAAATGTGACATATGGACAACAAATAAGTTCTAGATTTACTTTATCTTGAAAAGTATTAAGATAATTCATATCAAGCCTAAAAATTCTCTTTAGATAGTCTAATTTGTNAAAATTTGTGGCGGATGGCGATTCATCAGTGTATGCAAGGATCAAGGGAAATGTGACATATGGACAACAAATAAGTTCTAGATTTACTTTATCTTGAAAAGTATTAAGATAATTCATATCAAGCCTAAAAATTCTCTTTAGATAGTCTAATTTGTTCTTTAATAAAAATAAAAATATCTAGGTATGCAAAAAGTCAACTTCATAGATAAGCTGTATAGCGTATGAAGTTGACGTTTCGTATTAAAAATGAGTGGAACATTATTGACGGAAAACACATACCTTATATATTTCCTGGTATGTGAAAGTTTACATAATTTAACGATTTCATTATTATCTTGCTGCTATGGGCAAAATTGTGTCTTGTTTGCAATAAAAAATAAAATAATTTATTTAACGATAAATTAATTTCAGGTAGAAAAAGTAGAATGCATGAATCACGTTCTCAAAAATTATGGCAAGAGTTTGTAATATTTCAACTGCAAATCATCGAAAGATACATCTTTTGATCCAAATGCAAATATTTTTTCCGTACTAGATACAACACACTATAAAAGCATCCCTCAAATTTCTTAGCCAGTCTTGCAGAAAATATATCCAACACAACAAGGTGGAACACAATGGGCGTAACGCAGTCTCCATTTGTGGAGGTATTAGTAGACTGCATCTTGTAGTTTAACGATAGAGCGGAATGGGAACGAAATGACTGGTGTAGAATTCAAGTTAACGTTTATTTGAAACTGCGACTACACGCATATAGTAGTTTTCTTGACCTACTGACAGTTACCGGACGGATCAGTGAGATAATCTCAAGGCAACATTGACTATTAAATAGCTGGTTTTATGTGGTAACTTATATGCAGCAAGTTTTTTTCTCTATGAACAATATTGCGAAATTAATCATGAAAGCATCTAAATACGTATAGAACACAAAATTGATTTATTTTACAACTAACTGTTAGTTGTTGCTAGTTTTTAATTTACTGTTATTTCCTTATTACAGACTGTAGCTTAATTTTATAATATTAATACATACAAAATTATATTTATATAAAAAATAGACTTTTCAACGTTGAAACATACGTACGTTATTAGAGCATGTTGCCATAAACTTGGTAATAGAAAATAGTAGGTATATTTTTTCTCATGGGTCGTATGATCCTTTATATAAATAAATAATTCGCAGTTTTTAATCTAAGAACAGTTAAATCTGCATATTTCAAATTTAGTACCTACAACCCAGTTTTCTCACAGTTATTTCCAGCGTGTGAAATTTAAACAATGGCGTCGAAATCAGAAGAGATTTGGTGTTAACTCTGAAAGAACTATCACGTCGAAAATAACATTCTTTTTTAAAAACTTATATTTTCAACCAAAAATTTTATACGGAAAAAGTTATATTGAAAAGCAAAATGGTACAGTCTTGATATAAAATACAAACAGTATTTAAGTATAGTCAGCAAAGGAATTGGCAAAATACTGTTAAGGATAATAGCTTCTTATGCCTTTACATACAGGGTTAGTCAAAAGTATGGAAACCCCAAAAATCTCTGCGGGAAACCATTTTTGGGATAAGTGGTGAGGATAAAAGTCTCAGCATCCGATGGTAACCTTGACCTTGAGAGATCAAGCCGGTTTTTTATATGGCGATCCTCCCTTTCGACCAAGAGTAGAGAAGAGTAGAAAATTCTGTATCCGAATATGACATTGTCCGTAAGCTCAAGGTCAATGGTCCAGGTCAATTCAATGTCCATACTCATACTGTTTATTGACCATCTATATACAAGTGTACACTTTAAGTCACAATAAGTCACATTAAGAAAGAAAGTCAGAGATACTATTAAAACAGTGTTCTTTAAGTAATTTTTAACAAGTCGTAAGTCTAGCTTGTTTAATTTTGTTGTTTTAATTCTAGCAGGTAGTATCACAAAGTCATTTGCATACCTCGTGCTATAAGCGTGTATATCACTATGACGAGCAAATGATTTCTTGTTACGATGAATGCACGACAACGTTTGTAAAACAAATTCAATCAATTTGTTAAAAATAGGTTGACGAGTGCCAGGAGGGACATTACTAATTATTCGTATAGCAATTTTCTGTAGACTAAAGACTCTACTAGCTTGGGTTGAGTTATCCCATAGTGTAATTAATCCCATAATTTATATGACGCTCAAATAAAGAAAAAAAAACGATATAAGCATACGAGACACTGCCTTAACTGTCGTAATAGAAATAATTGAGAGGAAGGTCTATTGCACAGTAGGTCCATGCGGCTTCCATGTGAGATAGTTGATTTTTACTGTAATTTTTTATTTTTAACTACGGAATTAAACGGGGTGACAGTCTTTGAGTAGATATCTGAGGGTACTCCTTAGTGACCTTGATCTTGAGGTCACTAAAAAATTGTGAGTCCTTCTATTCTATAGTCGAAAATAAAAAATGACAGCCGAATTAATCACTTGCCTCTACCTGACCTTGACCATTGACCTCAAGGTCTCGTTTAAGATCATAATAATATAATAATAATAATAATAATAATAATAATAGGCCTTTATTCAGTTACAAAACAATTACATAAACAGAACATCTATAACGGGTGGCGGTAACCAACCAAGTTGCTCATACAACCACCCCAGTTAAAGAGTACATTGAATTAAATTTTAAAAATAAGAAAAGTTAATCATAAACATCTATATCAATTCACAGCAAGAGAGAAGACATACAAATGAAATATATAAGCATTACAAATATCAGTTAACACGATCACGATTACTAAGGAACCAGACCTTAACTTTTCTCCGAAAAACTGTTAGACTAGTTGCCCCCCTGATGTCATCTGACAAAGAATTATAAATTTTAGCCGAGTTATAACTAAAACTACGTTCAAATAGAGCAGAGTGGTGTCGTGGCACATTCAATAAATCACGGTGACGAGTAAAACAATTATGAATATCAGAACCCTTTACAATCTTATCATGTAGATATGCAGGTAATTTATTACTAATAATATTGAATATAAGACAGGATAAATGAATATGATATCGCTCTTGTAAGTTAAACCATTTTGAGTTCTTAAAGGCATTAGTAATATGGTCAAATTTACGTAAGTTATAACAAAACCTAATGCAGGCGTTTTGAATTTTCTGCAAGCTATTTTTATCTTGAACTAATAAGGCAGGCCAAAACACAGTATCACAATACATCAAAATAGATAAAACTAAAGTATCGGTTAGCCGAATTTTGATATCCGTACTTAAAATATCTTTAAAAATATATAACACTTTTAGCTTATAGTAACATTTTTTTATTAAACTTTTAACATGAGACCCAAATCTAAGATCAGTATCTATGTGCAGACCGAGATTTTTACAAGAATTAACTGGCAGAAGTAAATGATTATTAAGTCTAACTTGTAAGAGAGGATTCATTGAAATTAAATGTCTGTGAGGGCCAAAAACTAACATCTGAGTTTTGTTATGATTAAGGACCAGGCTATGTGCCCCAGCATACAGACTAATAACTTCAAGGTCCCTATTAATGTCACGAACAGCATGCTCCAACTCCTTATAAGTAAAATGATAGTAAACTTGAGTATCATCAGCATATTGATGTATTAAACACGACTTAAGAAACTTCCATAAGTCAGCAGTATATACAGAGAACAATAAGGGGCCCAATATACTGCCTTGGGGAACACCATTATTATTGGGAAGAAACTTAGAGAATGTATTATATAAAACTACCCTTTGACGCCTACCAACTAAATAGTTTTCAAAAAATGTACATTCTACATCACCAATACCGAAATATTTTAATTTTGTTATAAGAGTTATATGATTGATAGTATCGAATGCCTTACTAAAGTCCAAGAGTATTAAACAAGTGTCTTTGTTCACGTCGCTTGCCCGCAAAATATCATCTGTCACATTGATTAACGCAGTTGTAGTACTGTGATGACGCCTAAACCCAGATTGGCATTTTGCGAGAATGTCATGCTTAGCCAAAAACTCACTAAGTTGCACATGTATTGCTTTTTCTAAAATCTTGGACAAGACCGGCAGAATACTTATGGGTCTAAAATCGGAAACATTTGACGGAATATTAGTTTTTCGCGTCGGTATTATATTAGCATATTTCCATGATTGAGGAAACTGACCGGTAGTGAGACAACTGTTAATTATAAAAGTAATGTGTTCACTTAAATGAGGTATCAAATACAGTAACATTTTCAACGAAATACCATCAGAACCCATGGCATTCGACTTGACATTCATTAGAAATTTATCCAAATCAATACATGTAATGGGTTTAAAATTAAAGTTATTATCCATGTTAGACCAAGCTTGATTTATATAATTAGATTCCAAAAAATTATCATTATCATTACTTACTACATTTACAGAAGGTATGCTATTAATAAAAAACTCATTAAATTTATCAGGACTACCAATATCAGAAAAGCACTTACTTGTATTGTCAATGGAGGAAGAAATATTTAAAAACTTCAACATTTTCCAAAAATTCTTAGGATTATTTTTAAATGCATACTGTAAGAATGCCTTTTTTTCAGACTTAACAGCTATGTTAACATAATTTCTAATTTCCTTGTACTCTCTCCAGGATGCATCAGTTTTTACGCGCTTGTACTTACTAAGAGATTTCCTTTTAAGTTTTATTAAAAGTTTAAGATTATCCGTAAGCCAAGGAGCAGGTGGTTTAGTAATCCTAGAAGTCTTAAAAGGTGCATGCAGGTCAAATAAATACGTGACTCTATCGTTAAAAAAGGATATCATGTCATTTACATCTACCAGAGTATATATATGATTCCAAAAAATATCGTGTAGGTCCATCAAAAATAAATCGTAATTGAACTTGGAAAAATCTCTGTACGTTTTAAAACTAATAGAGTGTTTTGGCTCAAACAGCTTAATGTCACATTTAACAAAACGATGATCAGAAATATCATCCATTCTGTAAACATCCACAGTGCCGGTAATTTCCGGACAAGAGGTTACAATTATATCAAGAAGTGACCGAGAGGTAGCGGTTACTCTAGTGGGTTCACTAACCAATTGGTTTAAACCGTATTTACTTAAAAGTCTAAGAAATAAATTAGAATCATAATTATTATTAACTAATAAATCCACATTAAAGTCACCGCCAAACAATACGTAATCAAATTCTGGTAACAGCGCAACTAGCATACTTTCCAAGTTATCAATACATGCATTTAAGGCAGCTGATGGCGGCCTATATAACGTTCCAAAACAAACCTTTTTATTCGCTATTCTAATACTAATCCACATATATTCCAGAGGACCATCTGGGAACATGTCACCCAGTACTTTAAAAGTAAAAGATTCTTTTACAAAAAATGCCACTCCACCTCCTCTGCCCCCCCGATCTCTTCTAACTAAGGCATAACCAGGCAAGTTTACGAGACTATTCGCTAAGAAGGGGGTAAGCCAAGTTTCAGACAACCCAACAACATCAAAGGCGCCCTCAATTACAAAATCAGAAAAAAGGTCAAATCCTGAGCAAAGTGATCTAGCATTGAAATGAGAAAAATTTATCCATTTAGCCTGCATATATCGTTCTTAGTCTCCAGTGTTGTATTTCTACAAATATTACCCAAGCGATAGAATTTATAACAATAAATAATTCATAATTCAATTGATAAACTTTTTTAACCATATGCCAACATTTACAGTAAAACTACTAGTAGATTAAATTCAAGACAATAAAATAAAATAGCCTACTTTCTTTTAAACAGCAAAAAAGTTATACAAAGACAGTACAGCGCAAAGAGAACTATAGTCCTACCAAGCCGATCAAATTATATGGGCACAAAATAACATATTAATAGCAAATCAACATAACAACGACAATATACCGGTATTAACAGATACTAATTAGCTAAAATACAACACAAAAAATTGTCAACTAACTAATCAATCCACAATTTTAATCGCTAAATCGATCGCAATCTAAAAACTACAAGTTTAAACGAAATTTTAAACATACAAAACTCTAAATATCCTCCATGGATTCAATTAACATCTTTTTATCGCCCTTCCAAGCAAAGATCTTACCACCAGTAGACCAAGCTTTATTACTACCATACTTTTTCCTTGCATTGAACAAAAGCTTATATCTTTGAGAAGTCAGATCTTCAAATATAGAATAAGGAGAATTCTTCAAACGATTTCTCACACTTAATATTTCGTTTCTTTTCCAGTTGGTTACGAAGGTAACTAAAATCACACGAGGTCTATCTCGAGAATCATCCACTTTTCCCAAGCGGAAAGCTGCATCTATATTACTACCGTTACAATTTACCTTAAGGTTGGTACTGATAAAATCGATAATTGTCAGAATAACATCCTCGCCTGTAGCCTCGGGTATTCCACAAAATCTTAAAGAATTTTTCTTCAAGAGTTGCTCAAACGAGTCATACTTTTGCTTAAGAGAAGCAATTCCTTCTGTATTAGAACTAACCTTATTATCCAGAGCTCTAACAGTGTCCACGAGCTTATTTAGAGTACTTTCAAATTTACCAAATTAATATGACGATAATATGTAGAATTCTATCCCCTGTTATTTCTAGCGTCGAAATAAGGGGTCGCTACTCCAAGAACCGATAACCTTGACGTTCTTTTGATCTTCGTCAAGATCACAGGAGGATTATCAAAGACTGTCCCTCTGATTCCGTAGTTAAAAATAAAAAATTTTGTCATATTTGGATACAGAATTTTCTGCCCTCTCCATTTTTGATGCCGAAAAAGAGGGTCGCTATTTAAAAAAAGCGACTTAATCTTGATATGACTTTGACCCTTGACGTTCACCGCAAGGTCAAAGTTACCATCGGATGCTGAGACTTTTGTCCTTACCAGTTATCTCAAAAATACTTTCCCGCTCAGATTTTTGTGGGTTTCAATGATGAATAATAAGTTTTCATGCCATATTGATATCTTTTAATTTTTCAAGCAAATCTATTTATTGTAATCTTCTGTATAATTACTGACGAGGATGGACACCACGAACAACAGAACTAAAGTTAACTAATATAATAAAGGAGTAAAAGTTTTTACTGCATGTAATTGTTATTATTACGTTCTAATTAATGTAATATATTTCACTAAAAAACATTCTTGTAAAGTCAAATGAACTAAGATAGTTTTTTAACTAAACTTCTATAACTTGTAAATGCACTGTTAATATAATTAAAACCATAACCACAACATTATATATTTTTAATATAGACCCTTCCAACTCCTATTTTAGAGAAAATAATCCGCAAAAAATGTATCTATATATCAGGGCGGATCTGTTTTGAGGTGGATGTGAGCGGGGGCAAGCAATTTTTTTCTGGATTACCTTCAGTATCACGCACATAATAAAAGTGTAGATCCCTAGGGATCTAGATCTGGGCGAGGTCTGGAACATTTTCAAAATTGAAAAAATGTTTAAAAAATACATACTTTATCTGAGTTTTTTAACTTTTTTCTTAGAACCTATGCGTTTTGGAAGAATATTGAAGAGGAAAAAATTTTTAAATTAAATTTTGCATAATATATTGTAAGTTAAAAATGTTTAAATTTATTACCGATGTTGCAAAATAGCAATAATTGATGAAAAAAGGCAAAATAATCAAGTTTTTTTGGATAATTTTATTTAATATTTTAATTGCTTCGATAGCATTCTAATTTTGGTAAAAAAAACTTTAGAGTATAATAAAACAACACACCAAATTTCAATAAAATCGGTTCGATAGTTTTCGCAAAATAATTTGCTGAAAATTTTGAAGGAAAAATTTGCGAATTTTCAAAATGTTGCACAGCCTAAAATAAAGCATGTACATACCTGAAAAGACTGCTCAACCTTTCAAATGGTTTTTGAAAAATTGAAATCGGTTGCTTAGGACGGCCATAATAAATTTTTAAAGTTAACACCCGTTTTTTATTTTTAAACAATTAGATTATTTATCAATTTGCAATTTAGTTTTTTCAAAAATTTAAATTTTAAAGTACTATTTTTAAATTTAATCTCTATTTAACAAAAAAATTAATTTCCAAATAAAAAAAAATAATTTGTTTAAACAAAAATTATTTAATAATTATAACTAAATATATTCATATTCAGAGTGTTGAAATATATACGTAAACAAATTTATTCATTAAAAAAATTCAATAGCATAGGGTAAATTATACAGTATATTTAATGCATAAATAATAAACTTTGTTTATAATAAACATGTGCAAATTAGACAGTTGGCATTACGATATTCGAATTTCTTGGCACGCGAGACATCGGATTAAAAAAAGATCGAAATTGTTCCATTAGAAGCCGAAATAATTTTTTTTTCGCAATTTGAACCTCCGAATTCAGTCTCGGAGCGAAAGCCCCCTCCCCAACTTTTCGTGTTTTGAGTCACTTTTCGCGCGTGCGAGCGACAGCTTTTCCGCTGATTTATCTATGTTGCCGATAACTTGCGGATATGAAAATTTTTCCAGCTTAGAACTCGAAAAAACGAAGCCATTGGATCAAAGATTATTGCTAAATTGTTTATAAATTAACGGTAAATGGCGTTAAATTTTGACAGCTTATATCTCGAGAACCAATAAACGGAATTTAACTTTAAAAAAAAAGAAGCATCTTTCCGAGTACTTTAAAATTATAATTTTTGGAAAAACTAAATTACAAATTGATAAATGTACGAGATAATATTGATAGGANGAACTAAACTTCTATAACTTGTAAATGCACTGTTAATATAATTAAAACCATAACCACAACATTATATATTTTTAATATAGACCCTTCCAACTCCTATTTTAGAGAAAATAATCCGCAAAAAATGTATCTATATATCAGGGCGGATCTGTTTTGAGGTGGATGTGAGCGGGGGCAAGCAATTTTTTTCTGGATTACCTTCAGTATCACGCACATAATAAAAGTGTAGATCCCTAGGGATCTAGATCTGGGCGAGGTCTGGAACATTTTCAAAATTGAAAAAATGTTTAAAAAATACATACTTTATCTGAGTTTTTTAACTTTTTTCTTAGAACCTATGCGTTTTGGAAGAATATTGAAGAGGAAAAAATTTTTAAATTAAATTTTGCATAATATATTGTAAGTTAAAAATGTTTAAATTTATTACCGATGTTGCAAAATAGCAATAATTGATGAAAAAAGGCAAAATAATCAAGTTTTTTTGGATAATTTTATTTAATATTTTAATTGCTTCGATAGCATTCTAATTTTGGTAAAAAAAACTTTAGAGTATAATAAAACAACACACCAAATTTCAATAAAATCGGTTCGATAGTTTTCGCAAAATAATTTGCTGAAAATTTTGAAGGAAAAATTTGCGAATTTTCAAAATGTTGCACAGCCTAAAATAAAGCATGTACATACCTGAAAAGACTGCTCAACCTTTCAAATGGTTTTTGAAAAATTGAAATCGGTTGCTTAGGACGGCCATAATAAATTTTTAAAGTTAACACCCGTTTTTTATTTTTAAACAATTAGATTATTTATCAATTTGCAATTTAGTTTTTTCAAAAATTTAAATTTTAAAGTACTATTTTTAAATTTAATCTCTATTTAACAAAAAAATTAATTTCCAAATAAAAAAAAATAATTTGTTTAAACAAAAATTATTTAATAATTATAACTAAATATATTCATATTCAGAGTGTTGAAATATATACGTAAACAAATTTATTCATTAAAAAAATTCAATAGCATAGGGTAAATTATACAGTATATTTAATGCATAAATAATAAACTTTGTTTATAATAAACATGTGCAAATTAGACAGTTGGCATTACGATATTCGAATTTCTTGGCACGCGAGACATCGGATTAAAAAAAGATCGAAATTGTTCCATTAGAAGCCGAAATAATTTTTTTTTCGCAATTTGAACCTCCGAATTCAGTCTCGGAGCGAAAGCCCCCTCCCCAACTTTTCGTGTTTTGAGTCACTTTTCGCGCGTGCGAGCGACAGCTTTTCCGCTGATTTATCTATGTTGCCGATAACTTGCGGATATGAAAATTTTTCCAGCTTAGAACTCGAAAAAACGAAGCCATTGGATCAAAGATTATTGCTAAATTGTTTATAAATTAACGGTAAATGCCGATAAATTTTGACAGCTTATATCTCGAGAACCAATAAACGGAATTTAACTTTTTTTTTAAGGAAGCGTCTTTCCGAGTACTTTAAAATTATAATTTTTGAAAAAAA
>NW_019418274.1:0-378 GCF_000390285.2 Anoplophora glabripennis | reverse complement strand
AAAAAAATGGTTTTTGCTCGTAACTCGGAAATGGCTGGAAATATAAACAAATTTCCCCTTGGTTCTGAGTAGAGCACTCGGTGGGTGACGCAGAGCGGGGTGTAACAATATATGAAAGAAAAAAAACAGTGTTTGCTTAGACTCTTAAGTATCAAAAAATCTCCCATGGTGAACAAATAAATCTCCCATGGTGAACGACTGAAAAACGTCAAAACCGCATGTCAAAAAAAAAATCGGGTCCAACGGTGTGTGACGTCATAGGATAAAAAAGTGTTTATAACTCGAATCGAAAAAATAATTGAAAAATGTCAACCTCTCCCTCCCGGGTTCTGTATGTTCCTTCTGCGTTGAATGCAAAAGGTCCGAAGTCCGTATGTC
>NW_019418273.1:8617-17389 GCF_000390285.2 Anoplophora glabripennis | reverse complement strand
GCACACAAGATAATAATTCTTAAGATTTAGACAAGATTTAAATATGAAAAAACAAAACAATTGCAAACTATAAAACCGTTGAATACTTACATAACTTTTCACTTCGCACAACGCGGTATGATCATGTATCCCACAAAACGTGTCAATACTGCCTATACTCATCCAACTAGAAGAAGCGTAATAGTCGATGCACAGCGGACTGTTGGAAATTTTACGATCAAAACCGATTATGCATCGAGAAGTGACGATCACATAACGCGTTTTACATGTTAAAAACAGGAACATAATCATTATGAAAACGAATAATTCTGTTAATACAACTGTTATATATGGATTCGCATATCTTTATAAAACAAATCTTCCCTACTATACAAATAGAACATAAATACATAATAATATACAGTATGTCTCACTAAGTTGGTACCATATGGAAAACTTTTTTATTATTTTTAGGAAAAAAGGTTATTCTTCATAAACATTTCTGCATGTTCTAAAATCTAAAATACGATCAGATATTAAATTTTTTTACCACCCTTACAAGAACGTCAATGTATTTGGTTCCAACAAGACTGTAACACATGCCACAGTACACTGAATGTTAGGGAATATATTGAACATAAGTTCCATGGAAAAGTTATTCACAGATATTCTGATCTTTTTTGGCCTGCTAGATTCTCTGACTTAACCTCCCTTGATTACTTCTTATGCGGTTACTTGAATCAAAAAGTTTACCAGAAAGTGCCGTTTCAAGATGTTAACCATTTGAAGACGATAATATTAGAAACATGCCAGGAAACTCCAAAAATGATAAGGAATGTATTACGTGAATATGCTAATAGAATGATTAAATGTATTGAACGAGAGGGTGGATATGTCGAGGCATTAGTGGAATGAGTGAACAATAAATTTCTATTTATTTCTAGTATTAATATTATGTTAGTTACACAACTTAGTATACATATAAATATATTTTCTTATTTGCAAAATAAATGCACATGTATTAATTACGTGTTTAAATTGCGAAATTGTTAGAAAACATTTATAAACAAAAAGGTTATCATGTGTTTCATAATCACAAGAGATAAATGTTCATTCAAAATAGAAAGATTAGTAAAACATAACAAAACCTAATTTTTCAATGTAAATGGATGTAATTGCATATTTGAACGTAGTTTTTAGTTCTGATCAACTTTTCTTTATTTTCGATATTGTCAAATATAAAGGTACTTTACTCTTGAGTAAAATTCATATTTTTTGACAAACCGCATATACGGCTGAAAAAATTTTATATCTGATGATTGTATTTTAGATTTTAAAACATGCAGAACTTTTTATAAAGAATAACTTTTTTTCCTAAAATTAATAATAAAAAAGTTTTCCATATGGTTCCAACTTAGTGAGATATACTGTATAAGTAGCTCATTATGATCCGTATTTCTTAGATGCATAAGGTGTATTGAGAGCTATCCAGTTAAACTCAATGAATAACAAGCATGGAGACGAGCGTTTTTTTAAGTAAAAGGTGTATATTTGTTATAAAAGCTTTAATATGTGCTATACACATATAATATACAAGGTGATTCACAACTTATCCAAAAAAAAATTGGGAGTAGATGCGGCATGAGAAATTGAGTCGATATCGTAAAAAACATTTTGTAAAATCCTTATAGTTTCTGAGAAAAAAATTATTGAAGTTATAGTACATTCAACCACTACATAGCTGGACAACTGTAGTCTCTACCGTCATTCGCAATACGCGTGGAGAGCCACGTGGCTTCAGCGACTCCGAATACTGAAATCGGATTTTGCAATCGTCGTTGCGATAGTATTTACCTGTTATCTGTGGTGTTTACAATAGTTTTTTAGTAGTTAGTGTCACAAATGGTTTGCGTGTATAGCAATTCGGAGTTGATTTATGGTGAAGCATGTGTGTTATGGTGAAACAAGACAACATTTGTGTTAGTTCGTAGAAACTGAGTAAAACGGACCCAAATGTGTTTACACATTGGTGGATAAAATTTTGAACAATTGTTGTAACATCGGGTATGTCAAATGATTTTATTATTTAAAAACACAAATTAATTTTATTAATTAATAAAGGCAAAAGCAGTTGAATTTGCCGATATAAAATAGGTGCGATAAAATTCTATTTACATATTTCTTTCCTTGCGAAAGTTTTTGTCCGTTTTTATCACACCGCCATGCTGGTCGCATTGTGCGAGGTCAGGTTTTACAGTGGACCAGTTTCCAGTGCCGTGCAGAAGTGTATTTTTTAATCATTTTCGAACTGCCCTTTTTGATTTTTTCTTTACAAAACTGAATTTATAAGGGTATTCTCTACATCCAGAATTTTTCTTTTTGGATAAGTTCTGAATCAAGCTATTTCCTTCAGTGTAGTTCCAGACTATACAATTCAAATTTTATATTTAATATCGTACTTTTTTATTAATCAACATAATTCATGAATATATTTACCTATATATATATTGTTATAGTAAATTTTATGATAACCCATTGTAAAAAGAAAAATAAGTGTAATTAGAACATTTTTTAAGTCTCATTGAAAGGCTAGTATATCACCACTAAGAAAAAAGGTGAATCTTTTATTTAAGTTCCGACGACGACTAATACTACAAGGTATTTGAATTATCCACAAAAAATGTAATACTATAATAAAATCTTATTACATATGAACAAAAATATCTGCATTTTCAGTTTTGCACGATAACTTCAAAACAAAATTATTCCGCAAGTGTGCCCTATTTTGGCCGACCTTAATCCCTCATAGTATTAGAAATCCTTTTGACAAACGTATGGTTTCCCACCAGAACACGTTAGTTATTTTTTATTTAACGTTACCAGCACGTCATTTCCAAAGGACATCCAATGTAGCTGCCAAATATCAGACGCATATAAGTCTTCTACTATCAAGATATAACATCCTATTCTCCAGTTGATATACTGAGAATACAACACACTAGTTTTTCCCACCGTGGCTCATCATATGGGCACTTTATTTCTATTTTGTTCCGATGATTTAATAGACAATCGCTTGCGCAACATGAGCAGCGGACATTATCACGTACGGGATGAGCCTTTACATACAACATTTAATTATCCTGGCCGGCTATAGCCGCCGTTGATCACCCACCGTTGTTGCTGTTGTTTATAATCACAATAAATTGGAGGCAGTCTTTCCACATCCACGCATACGGTCGTTGTAAAAATATTTTACATTCTTCTCTTTGCATCTGAATGCATATTAGATATTACCGAGACGGACGTAACTTTAATAAGTTAGGCACGCTTGTTGGAGAGCTGGGAAGGTGTGAATTTTATTCATTCGCGGAGATCTTCGAGGAAGTGGAGATAATAAATAAATTTTTCGATATAACGTTAAAAGAAAAACTGTAAGTGAAAGTAGGTACTATACTTGTACAGTTAGTTGCTTTTGAAAAAAATTGTTTTACTGCTAAATTTGAGAAAATAAACTTATGTTACAATAATTACGTACACTTTGATATTATCAACATTATAAGGTAACTTTTACACGGACATTTTTCATGGGCTCTGACACAATATTTAGCAAAAATTTATTAACTTTTAGGTGGATTTTAGTTTTTTATTTAACATATTCTAGAACAAACTACTAATACAACAGTAATAATTTCATCAGGTTGTCTGTGATTGCTATGAGACGAGTGTTATTAAGTAAATAACTTAGGTACGCAGTAATCGCCATATTGTTCTTATTTAAATCCATAAAAATAAGTATTTATTATTTGAGATGGAAGAAGTCACATTAACTGCACCAGAGATTATTGAATCAGCAAAGCAAATAGAGTGTAAGTAATTTATTACCGGCAAAATCGACTACAAGAGAAGAAGAGGTAAGGAGAAAGCTTTATTGTGGCCGAAAAGGCTAAATCTTATTTCAAAAAACTACCACGGAGACGCGTTTGAAGGGAATGCGTGCAGAACGCTATTGAAAGAAGCTGACAAACAAGAAGATCCAGAAATATATGAAAAGGTAGGTGTATTCAAAATGATATCCTGTGTTAATGCTTATGAACAAATTAGCTGATTGTTGTTTTACTTCTGGAAAAGTTGGACTCTCACCTGATGCTTACATCAATGATAAACTTTCTGAAACATTGAAGATTCACATAATTCTTGATCACATAAAAGAAAGTTTAAATTACATATAAAACAATAATGGATTAGAGTATTGGTCAGAACAAAGCGGAGAATCCACACATCGTGATTTTTTGAAATTCTGTAACGTTACAAAGTATCAAGTATACATCACGTATCATCTTCATCACAGCTCTTAAAAGCAGTAATAAAATTTTCTTCGCTACACCTTATAATTCTAAATTATCATTACTTACTAATCTATGTTCCTAAATATGATAAAAAAATACTTATTGTAATTATCTATTTTTTAATATATAATTTATTCTGAAAAATATATGTAAAAAAATAAAAAAATAATAAAAGTTAAAATATACAAAAAAAAATAAAACAAAAAATACAAAAAAAAACGAAAAAGAGGCCATTCAGCCACTACGTCATCGTCGTTAGTCCTGAGCTTGGCAAAAATACAAAGTACAAAAGTACAAAAATTCGACCAATGTTTAAACAAGCGCCAGAGCTCTCCTAATTGATGGATTCGAATTTTTCAAAAAGGGTTTGAAAGTTTGAGAGCCCTTTTATATATGATTATTATTTCAAGTATCTAAGGGCCTTGGTTTTTGCAGTGCAAAATTTTGAAAATTTGCAAATTATTTTTCAAAATCTGGATTACAAAATTATTATGCAAAATCTATCGAACCGATTTTGATGAAATTTGGTGTGATGATTCTACATAACATGAACATTTCTTGAGCCAAGTATGAAGGTCTTATACTCAACTTAAAGACCCCAAAAAAAATCCCTAAAAAGTAATGTTTTTTAACCCCATTTTTGGATTTTTTTTTCGATGTTTACAATAATAACCATGATTCATTCGATTTGTAACTACTCATATTTTGTAAAATTTAATTACAAACATTTTTTTCCGCTTCCATTTTCGTCTAAAATCAACTCAACGTTCGACGAAAAATGTATATTTGCATCCGCAAGCTTCAACCCAGATTTTTTAATTGTTTTAATTATTTGGGACATGGTAACGTGTGATGATCACCACAGAAATCAAAAGTTTCATATAGATCAATCATAAACACAATTATATTAGATAGAACGCATACGACACAAAAGCCAAGATAGTGCGACATCCATAAATTACTATTTACTCTCCACGTGACGTCTTAATATAGCCACGGATATGCGCAATAGCCAATACCGCAACTTTATGACCAGCGGCAGACGAAAACGGTAGCAGACCTTATTTGCAGGGAAAGAATGTACCCACCTAAAGCCCATAAACTGCCAGTATTACTTAAGGGCGAAGGTTGCCGTGATTAATAGCAGTTGATTAGACTGTAAATATGTGGGCTGCTGTTCACGATTGACAGACGATTGGCACAATATTTATAAATAAGTGAATAATAATAATAGTCCAGTAATTCTGTCCAAAAATAAGGCGAAGAAAAGAAAGTGAACCGGGAAAGCCAAATTTTTTAAATGTTATGGGGGGTACTTAGAAAAGCTTAAGTTGAATTTTGAAACCAAGATTTCCTATGTACATTTTCCGCCATCTTGGAAAAGGGGTGAATTTTTGATTTTGCTATTACACGGTTCCTCGTCGAGATACAGAATTGTTGTTTTGTTGTTTCTTGTTCCTCTTTCGACCATTTACAATTTAGGCTCTATAAACTTTTCACCTATTATTGTTAGTTGTTGAGATATCGATCAAAATAGATAAAAATTCAAAGATTCGATCTGGTTTTTCGGGGTTTTCTCTTTTTCCTTAATACTTATCGAAAAAATGTATATGATCAAACTTGTAGAGTCCGTGCGAAGTTTTTGTTTTATAGCTCGCGCGGTTTTGTAGGTACATTGTAATGGATTCGAAATAAAGAACTAACACAATGAAATTGTTTTACACGTATGGAATTTATTATTCAAGAATGTTTTCGTGTTGAAATATCCACGTCTTCCATCTCTTCGACGGTCCTGGTTGAGGTACTTTTCGATACCTGGAGATTTTTCGACCATATTTTCTCCGACTATTGGATCATCTTCGTTGTCACAGATCAGGACATCGACATTGGCAACGTTTTTACATGTTTGTCCACAGCAGTTCAGACAAATTGTAGAACATTAAATGCCAGTTCTTCTGCACCCTCAAGCAGTTCCCCATTTTTCCTTGCATTTGCAAGACATTAGCTTCAAAAAGTTCAGGTGGCGCAGGTTCAGCCGTGTTAATAATAATCGGCTCTAGATCATAGTCCGTTCGTCTCCATCCTCATTCCTCTGGATCCTTGTAAAACCCAAGCCAAGTTTGTACCTGATGATACGTGCGGAATATGTGTTGTCGTGCTGCGCTTCTTGTTGATGGGAGTGATGATGATAGGTTGAATCTATTTCTGGTGATAGATTTTGCGTAGCGTTGATATCGTAGCGCATTGATGTTTTTGCTATGCTTCTCACCGCCATATGAGCAAATGAGAAATCGGTATCTCGTGGATGTCAGAACATCCGGATCGACGTGTTCTCGTTTGAACAATTCAACAAATGATAAGAGTTCCGTATGTTTTTCCAATATGCTGATGAATTTCGATTTGCTGATGCTGAACAAAGATGAGGTGGTATCGCAACCGGTGAATGCATGAATGAGAAGTATTAAATTATTCGTACGAATATCCTCTACAAGTTTGATAATATACATTTTTCGATAAGTATTAAGGAAAAAGAGAAAAACCTGAAAAACCATATCGAATCTTTAAATTTTTATCTATTTTGTTCGATATCTCAACAACTAACAATAATAAGTGAAAAGTGTATAGGACCTAAATTGTAGATCGTCGAAAGGGGAACAAAAAACAATAAAACAACAATTCTGTATCTCAACGGGGAACCGAGTTATAGCAAAAACAAAAATTCACCCCTTTTTCCAAGATGGCGGAAAATGCACTTAGGAAATCTTGGCCTCAAATCTCAAGTTAAGCTTTTCTAAGCACCCCCCGCAACATATAAAAAATTTGGCTTTCCCGGGTCACTTTCTTTTCCAAATGTAGAGAATGACTGGACTATTATAGTTATTTAATAATTAGGAATTATGATAAGTTCACACAAATTACAGCAACTATTTATTAAATTGTATTTTATTGGTCAAGTACGAGCAGTTACAGGGTGGAAGAAAAATATGGAATAGTGAAGTTTCATGACGTTTTCTCACTTTTTCCTGAGGCAATTTTGCATTTTAAAAATGCACTCGGCAAATTTTGATGTTCCTTCAACTATAGATAAGGTTAAGACTAAGCTAGGCCTAGGACTTTTTTTATAAACAAACTGTTAATGTTGAGTGACTTTGTAAAAAAGCGCAAATCGTAGAAAGCGGGATTTTACCAAACACAGAATTTTGAATATGATTTACCACCGCATTAACAGCTCGAATAAAAATACGCACTCATGAAATTATTACCGTAATTGTTCGCTGCGGCCAATGTGGCGCTCATATAAAAATGATCGCCGCATAACTGACTTTTCCAGCTACAAAGGAATCCGAGTCGCTCCGTCCGGCCCCTGGCTCGGGCACCGACCATCACGGCGCAGGCATTCGGCCGCTAACAAGTGTCCTCTGTTCTCCATAAACAGTGAAATTAATGCCGGGTCCGGGTCCGTTAATGTCTCTAATCTGATGCGCCCGGCAGTAAACGTTCGCGGAATCTCGCAACTATTAATTCCCGGGACCGGCTCATATATTACCAGACACAATGACTCCGCACCGGGCCGACACCGAGATCACCGGGAATTAATTCGAGGTGAGCGACGACGTCGCCCCGGTCACGGAACGAAAGTGATATTCGATGCTTGTCCGTCCCTGCGTTCGCTGGTTTTGGATAGCGTGAAAACAATTCACCTACCATCTAGATTGTCTATTCCTTTCGTCAGTTTTCTGCTAACAATATTAAGTAATTGTCAAAATAACGAGCTTAACACAGCTCCACAAAAAAAAAATCGAGAAAATTACCCCTGCAGTCTGACTATGTCTATCATATGTTTTCGGGACCGAATCCTAATTCCATTTAACCCCATCACGTCAGGATTTTTCATAACCTCAAATAGTCCAGTCACTGAAGGCGAAAATAAAGTAAAAGCTCCCAATTTTTTCGGATAGCATGGATTTTCCTGAAAATTTGCATACAAGCTCATCTGACCCTACACTTCAAAAGTTATATTATCTAGATGGGTGTTTTTTTTCTATTTGGGGGTGAAAACTACCCTTGTACGAAAAAAATGCGAAAATCACAGATTTACGTATTTTAAAGATTCAATTCATGTTAAAACATGTTGGATAAAGTTCCTTTAATATTTTTTAATATAATTTATGAAATTTAATTACTTTTCAACCCTTAAAAATCCTTAAAAACTAACTTTCCATGGCCAAAAAAATATAAAAAAAAATTTTTAATAGTTTAAAATATACTTTTGGTGCATTCACAACGTATTGCATTTCTTTTGTTATTCATTAGAAAGCTTACGACTCATTACAAAGTTGCAACCATCCGTTATAACAAAATAAAATATTATTGAAAGCTTGAGATGTTTTAAAGGTATGCATATGTTGAATTATAAACTTTTTATTGGTTTTCAAATGATCTATGA
>NW_019418273.1:0-4810 GCF_000390285.2 Anoplophora glabripennis | reverse complement strand
CTTTCGTTCCGTGACCGGGGCGACGTCGTCGCTCACCTCGAATTAATTCCCGGTGATCTCGGTGTCGGCCCGGTGCGGAGTCATTGTGTCTGGTAATATATGAGCCGGTCCCGGGAATTAATAGTTGCGAGATTCCGCGAACGTTTACTGCCGGGCGCATCAGATTAGAGACATTAACGGACCCGGACCCGGCATTAATTTCACTGTTTATGGAGAACAGAGGACACTTGTTAGCGGCCGAATGCCTGCGCCGTGATGGTCGGTGCCCGAGCCAGGGGCCGGACGGAGCGACTCGGATTCCTTTGTAGCTGGAAAAGTCAGTTATGCGGCGATCATTTTTATATGAGCGCCACATTGGCCGCAGCGAACAATTACGGTAATAATTTCATGAGTGCGTATTTTTATTCGAGCTGTTAATGCGGTGGTAAATCATATTAAAAATTCCGTGTTTGGTAAAATCCCGCTTTCTACGATTTGCGCTTTTTTAAAAAGTCACTCAACATTAACAGTTTGTTTATAAAAAAAGTCCTAGCCCTAGCTTAGTCTTAACCTTATCTATAGTTGAAGGAACATCAAAATTTGCCGAGTGCATTTTTAAAATGCAAAATTGCCTCAGGAAAAAGTGAGAAAACGTCATGAAACTTCACTATTCCATATTTTTCTTCCACCCTGTAACTGCTCGTACTTGACCAATAAAATACAATTTAATAAATAGTTGCTGTAATTTGTGTGAACTTCTCATAATTCCTAATTATTAAATAACTATAATAGTCCAGACATTCTCTACATTTGGAAAAGAAAGTGACCCGGGAAAGCCAAATTTTTTATATGTTGCGGGGGGTGCTTAGAAAAGCTTAACTTGAGATTTGAGGCCAAGATTTCCTAAGTGCATTTTCCGCCATCTTGGAAAAAGGGGTGAATTTTTGTTTTTGCTATAACTCGGTTCCCCGTTGAGATACAGAATTGTTGTTTTATTGTTTTTTGTTCCCCTTTCGACGATCTACAATTTAGGTCCTATACACTTTTCACTTATTATTGTTAGTTGTTGAGATATCGAACAAAATAGATAAAAATTCAAAGATTCGATCTGGTTTTTCGGTGTTTTCTCTTTTTCCTTAATACTTATCGAAAAAATGTATATGATCAAACTTGTAGAGTCCGTGCGAAGTTTTTGTTTTATAGCTCGCGCGGTTTTGTAGGTACATTGTAATGGATTCGAAATAAAGAACTAACACAATGAAATTGTTTTACACGTATGGAATTTATTATTCAAGAATGTTTTCGTGTTGAAATATCCACGTCTTCCATCTCTTCGACGGTCCTGGTTGAGGTACTTTTCGATACCTGGAGATTTTTCGACCATATTTTCTCCGAATATTGGATCATCTTCGTTGTCACAGATCAGGACATCGACATTGGCAACGTTTTTACATGTTTGTCCACAGCAGTTCAGACAAATTGTAGAACATTAAATGCCAGTTCTTCTGCACCCTCAAGCAGTTCCCCATTTTTCCTTGCATTTGCAAGACATTAGCTTCAAAAAGTTCGGGTGGCGCAGGTTCAGCCGTGTTAATAATAATCGGCTCTAGATCATAGTCCGTTCGTCTCCATCCTCATTCCTCTGGATCCTTGTAAAACCCAAGCCAAGTTTGTACCTGATGATACGTGCGGAATATGTGTTGTCGTGCTGCGCTTCTTGTTGATGGGAGTGATGATGATAGGTTGAATCTATTTCTGGTGATAGATTTTGCGTAGCGTTGATATCGTAGCGCATTGATGTTTTTGCTATGCTTCTCACCGCCATATGAGCAAATGAGAAATCGGTATCTCGTGGATGTCAGAACATCCAGATCGACGTGTTCTCGTTTGAACAATTCAACAAATGATAAGAGTTCCGTATGTTTTTCCAATATGCTGATGAATTTCGATTTGCTGATGCTGAACAAAGATGAGGTGGTATCGCAACCGGTGAATGCATGAATGAGAAGTATTAAATTATTCGTACGAATATCCTCTACAAGTTTGATAATATACATTTTTCGATAAGTATTAAGGAAAAAGAGAAAAACCTGAAAAACCATATCGAATCTTTAAATTTTTATCTATTTTGTTCGATATCTCAACAACTAACAATAATAAGTGAAAAGTGTATAGGACCTAAATTGTAGATCGTCGAAAGGGGAACAAAAAACAATAAAACAACAATTCTGTATCTCAACGGGGAACCGAGTTATAGCAAAAACAAAAATTCACCCCTTTTTCCAAGATGGCGGAAAATGCACTTAGGAAATCTTGGCCTCAAATCTCAAGTTAAGCTTTTCTAAGCACCCCCCGCAACATATAAAAAATTTGGCTTTCCCGGGTCACTTTCTTTTCCAAATGTAGAGAATGTCTGGACTATTATAGTTATTTAATAATTAGGAATTATGAGAAGTTCACACAAATTACAGCAACTATTTATTAAATTGTATTTTATTGGTCAAGTACGAGCAGTTACAGGGTGGAAGAAAAATATGGAATAGTGAAGTTTCATGACGTTTTCTCACTTTTTCCTGAGGCAATTTTGCATTTTAAAAATGCACTCGGCAAATTTTGATGTTCCTTCAACTATAGATAAGGTTAAGACTAAGCTAGGCCTAGGACTTTTTTTATAAACAAACTGTTAATGTTGAGTGACTTTGTAAAAAAGCGCAAATCGTAGAAAGCGGGATTTTACCAAACACAGAATTTTGAATATGATTTACCACCGCATTAACAGCTCGAATAAAAATACGCACTCATGAAATTATTACCGTAATTGTTCGCTGCGGCCAATGTGGCGCTCATATAAAAATGATCGCCGCATAACTGACTTTTCCAGCTACAAAGGAATCCGAGTCGCTCCGTCCGGCCCCTGGCTCGGGCACCGACCATCACGGCGCAGGCATTCGGCCGCTAACAAGTGTCCTCTGTTCTCCATAAACAGTGAAATTAATGCCGGGTCCGGGTCCGTTAATGTCTCTAATCTGATGCGCCCGGCAGTAAACGTTCGCGGAATCTCGCAACTATTAATTCCCGGGACCGGCTCATATATTACCAGACACAATGACTCCGCACCGGGCCGACACCGAGATCACCGGGAATTAATTCGAGGTGAGCGACGACGTCGCCCCGGTCACGGAACGAAAGCGATATTCGATGCTCGTCCGTCCCTGCGTTCGCTGGTTTTAGGTAGCGTGACAACAATTCACCTATCATTTGGATTGTCTATTCACTTCATCAGTTTTCTGTTAACAATATTAAGTAATTATCAAAATAACACAGCTCCACAAAAAAAATCGAGAATATTACCCCTGCCGTCCGACTATGTCCATTTAACCCCATCACGTCAGGATTTTTCATAACCTCAAAAAATAGGCCCAAAAACGCAATAAATGCTCTATCTATTGACCACTCAATCCCAATAACCCCATAGCCCCTTTTGGGTGCATATCACTAGAGACCAGATCATCAATCTAGTATCAAATTCGCTGAGAACTTTTTGTGCCTGTGGTGAAGATTCTAAGGAATAGAAACATGGCCTGCCAAACTACTCAGGAAAGGCAAAGTCTTAAAGACAGTGATGAAGACAAAACACAAAAACTTGAAGTGTTCAAAAAACATTTAGTGGAGAAAGCCTCAACTAGGAGCCTCGGTGAAAACCTACCATTCCGAGGGTGTGTCCAGATTATAGGTAAATAACATCAAAGGCTGAGCTATAGACAGAGAGAGCCGCGATGGAAAAGGACTAAAAAGCGCGAGTTTCCAATCAGCGCCCTAATTGGAGACTCCCTGACTGACAGTAAGTGAGATGCATTGTTGGAAGATTATGTAGCAACCCAAGTCATTGCTACGACGGCAGGAGTCGTCTAGAGAAAAGCCGGTAGAGTGGAATTGCTATTTCTGGTGGTGTAAATCTCCGATACAACGTTGCACAAGAAGAATTTATGCAGCATAGCATTCATTTATGCAATAGCTACAAGTTTCCCAGAAGTTCGTTTGGGGGTCTTTGACAAAGCGTTATCGGCATGTCCATCATTTATAACCAGAAGGTAATTTGCGAATGTTTGAAGGCAACAACTACAACTCTGTGGACAATCTCGAAGGCTGATATCGAATAATGAGTGAATATTTTCTCGCAGGGTTATATGTTTCACAGAGATGATTGACTGGATGCTCTCGAGAATCGGCAACTATTTTTGGTTGGGTTCTATGCGCGTAAGAGCTCTAAAAACAGTTTTACAAGTTGAATGAAACTGGAAATTTACTTGGGACTTGGAGTACCACAGAAACTAGCTTCAAAAGTTACAGAAGTTATTTTCGAGGTTTTTTATAGTTATTCTGGTTCTGAATTTGGACAGTCCTACAATGGTCCAAGTATTCACCGAGCAGCATTATCAACATACCTTCGCTTCTTTGGTTTCCTGGAAACAACTAAAAAAAACATATCAGTAGGTCGACATCCATATAATTAGTTAAAAACGCCCAGTGCGACTTTAGTCTTGCTTTCATAACACCTACCGGTTAGTAGGTCGCTCTCTGCCAGTAGATACAAAACAATGATTTGTGCCAAAAGGCATTGGGTAGTAGTTGTCTCATCCATACTCAAAATATGTCGGTAGATAGACATTCAAGTAACTAGACTATTCATTGCTCGCATGCGGCTGACAATCAATAAGTTTGAAATCGGTCTACATCTGTGATTACTAAATATTGCAGTAATTCAATCTAGGTGGGAATTTTGTCCACGAGTAGTCCAAACAGTAATACCATTTTGTTAAAGAAATAAAAT
>NW_019418272.1:4252-17625 GCF_000390285.2 Anoplophora glabripennis | reverse complement strand
GAGGATTTAAAAGCAGTAATCATTGGTTTAGTTATTTTAATATTTTTTACATCACCGTTATTATTAACAATAATAAAATCATGTACAGATCTTTGAGATATAAGACTTTGTTCTTGTAGATTCTCAACTAGGAATTCTTTGTTGAAAAAAAACTGCGTTCTACAGCAGCATTTCCATGAAAAATACTAATATTCGTTTTACAAATTCGACAAAATTCGCAGATATTTTTTGCTCAGCCCACAGTTTCATAAGAAATTCATCTAGCTGATGTTTTTTCTCATTAAACTTTATTAATTCTTTTTTTACAGCGTCATTTTCTATAAATTTAAGGTAATCCTTTTTAATTTCTTCAACAATAAGTTCACCAAAGTGGTTATGCTCAACTAAAACTTCTAAAGCCAGTTGAATCCAAATTTTAGCAATTTTCGGATTCAACATAACATAAGGAGAAAAAGAATTAAATTCATTAAATGTAATTGTAATTAAATAAAATGATTTCGAAAAAATTTTTCAAGGATCATTAGTTCGATTCAAGGAAATTTCAAGTATTTCAAGTAGATTAAATCCATTCAAGGAGTTTTCAAGGTTTTCAAGGGATTCAAGGAGCAGTAGACACTATAATAACTATTTATTCGTATTATATCCTGTGTCCTCGGATGGGGTACCACACTCTTGCTTGCACTTTTTTATTGTTGAGTTTTCAAGAAAAAGTTATTCCTGATAAAAAGTTTTGCTTATCTTGGGAAGCCATGGGCAGTAATCAAATAAGTAATAAAACATACCCTAAGTAAAGTGCCTTTAATTTGTGTTTCGTTAAAAATTGTATTTAACAAAGTTGTTCGAGAACTCGAGAAATGCTTAAATACGGGGTTTATTCAAAAAAGAAGAATAACACAGGTCTGAAAAAAAAGTGGTTGTGTTTGTTCTAGACCAGCTGAATTTCCGAAGTAATTTTTGCGTATAATCCGAATCCGATCTCAGAATTGCTCCATCACGTCACGCTTCCAAGATATCCTAACCTAATAGTGCGAAAAACACAGTTTTTGCTGTATTTGACCTTATCGTGAAAATTTTTTTTTTTCTGAAAACGACTCATGTCATCTAAAAAAGAATTCGTACCCTTCCTTCAAAATGTCGAATAATAACATCTCACTCATATAATACTTGGTGTTAATAAACTTATGTCAAATATTTTTGCCACATGTCCGTTATGTCATAATGAGGTAAACACACGAATTTCTGTTGAGTAAAATGTAATTTTAGAATCTGACTTACCTCAACATTGCAAGGGGCCACCTTTTGAGAACTGCTGATTTTCATAGAAGATGTTCAATGAACCCACCATTTGCTTGCACACAAGCCTCAGCGCGACGTATCCAATTCGCTGGCATGCGTTGCAACATTGCCACGTCCTCGTAATACGCAAGCTTGTAATACGATTCGTGAGGAATTGCAAGAAACAACTACTCTAGAGGCTACATGGCCCCGACTAGATAGAAGATAGATTTTTTCCCTGCAATATCGTCGTTCAAAAATTTGCTTTTGTTCTCATGGGGGCGACACTAGCCATGTTTTCATGGCTATGAGAAACCTGCAATACAGGTCGCTTTTTGGTATCTTTGTAGGTCTTAGGCCTCTTTTACTTGTTATGTACTATTATCTACTATAGTCTCAAAAGTGAATTTTTTTTATACGCGGTCTGATCAAAAAGTAATGTGAATTGTAAATTTTCTCATAAAGTATTTATTTTATCTTAAATTTTTAACCCATCCCACTTATGCCAACGTAGTTTCCAGTTTGAGAAACACTGGTGCATCGCTTCTTTAGGTATCGTCTTGAGCATGGTTTGCGATTTCGCTTTTAACTCATCTATTGCTGAAAAACGTTGTCCTTTGAGTATCCTTTTGAGTTTTGCAAATTGGGAAAAGTCACAGGGGTCATGTCCGGAGAACAGAATGGTTGCGGCATCACAACGGTGGTGTGTTTCGCCAAGACTTATTGGATAAGCAGAGGGTATGTGCCGGTGCGTTGTCGTTGTGGAAAATCCACTAGTTGTCTCTCGTATTCTTGAAGAAAACGGTTAGAAGGACTTTCACATTTGACAAGATCTCGCCTCATCTTCAATAACTTCTTGACCTTCCTGAAAACAGTGCTACCAATATACAAAGAAAGAATCAACTCTATAGACAAGATACAACACGCGCAATTTGAAAATTTCCGTTACTTTTTTATCAAATCTCGTACAATTCGCTTTCGTAGAAGCCTGTGAAATAAAACACACACACTATCTCTTCATTATGACATCCTACTAATGATTACTTAAAATTTTTAATTCATCAAAGTGACAATGAAAAATCTACTATTTTTTTTGAGAATTTGCACTAGATACTGAAAAATACTGAAAGCAAAAGATCCCTCATGTTTTTAATCAAACCGTGCATGCAATAAAGAATGAGTTTTTACACTTTATCTTAAATAATACTTAATAAGTTCTTGATCGATTTTTCTTATTATTAATAATTTCATTTGATGAGAAAAAAAAAGTGCGAAAGAAAGGCGTTATAAGGGCCCTTTTTTGTACGTAAGTTTTAAAAATAGCACAAGCATCTGTAGAGATGTCCTTACATGGTTCACAGAGCGTAAAAAAGCTTTCGTCAAAGAGCCACTTCAAAAGATTTATTGGATTTCAGCAAAATAATATCCAGCAATTATTTTTAGTGGCAAATGATCGTTCGAGCATTTGGTCAAGCGAAAAACAAAAATAACTATGTACAAAGCCGCTCAATATATCAAGAGGCTATAACTCACTATAAAAATGAAAATAAGCACTAGATGGACATGAAGCGGGACTAATAACAAAAAAATAATCATTAGCCTCGTTCGAGAACAAAGACGGGCTAAGCGAAACATTCGAAAAAATACCAACCATTTCTCCGCTACGCTTTTGTTTCTCCAAAGCCCTCTATTATTTTTATCAGAAGTGGGATGTTTGAAAATATGATTTGATTCTGGACGAATTCACCTGGAGTAAAGTATTTTTTGGTACCCGTGACCTGTTCACAATACGTTTGTCGAAATATCCGTCCGCTTTCTGATAACATAATAATATTCCCTTACTTTTTGTGATATATCCACAACTTCAGCGTGGCGCAACATGTTTTCCCGCGTCTTTTTTCGCACGGTCGCTTATCCACATAATATAAACGGTACTATTGTCAATAGTATTCCTAGCTCGGTTTCGATATTTATCACCCGAGGATAAACCGGGTCATTTTTCATTTGGGAGCGAGGCGAGCAATCAAAATGGCTGACGGGACGGTTGAAGGGCGGCCATCTGGCGGTGAAGGGCCGCTAGAGTTAAATAAATGGTTCCCGGCAAATTGAACGATTACCTCTGATAAAAGAGAGGGGAATAACACTGAAGTGCAATTAATTTTTTGCCCCATAGAACAAAAAGAAAGCGATTTTAAATTTACCCGTTCATTTGAATGTGATGGAGAACTGCAACGTACAGATGTTGAGATGCCCTTTAAAATATACAGGATATATTATCAAAAAGTGCAATCCTAGAAGAAAGAAGAGAAAAATGTGTTGTTTTTATGCACAATTAATTTAAGAATTTCGCGGTTTTACACGTTCCTGGTAATAAAAGAATAACATTTAATATTATACTCCAGTGGAATTAGATGCTATTGTGCAAAACCGTACTTATCTTATCAACTTCGACGTCACCTGTTACATAGGTGTTGTATAACAATGAAAAAGTAATATTAACGGTCGATAGAAGGAAGCACAAAAAACAGGCACTTAGGTAGGAAATTCTGGAAGGAAGCCTAAATANGTATGCCTTTTGTTAGCGGTTGTTTTGTATTTATATTTGGGTGGTAAGAGCAACGATCGTGGGTTTCTCTGCCATGCTCTTTCCCCGCAGGAGCTCTAGGTGAGCCTGGCACTCTCATTTTATGTTGAATGGTTGTTAACGTTTTTGTTGTTCTTTATATTTGTCACATGTTTAATTTGAAGATTGTTGTATGTAAATAAAAGTTAGGTGTATTTACCCTGCTTTTGTTTTTGTATAATTAAACCATACATCCCCTCCACAAAGTTAGTAGCCAGCGCCTTCCGGTCATTAAAAAAATAATAAATACACACAACGTAGGTAGTCCTTATGACGATCACACATATTTTTGGCCACAACTACGTTTACTTATTTTTTGTCGAACCTAGGGTTGTTTTACTACACTATAACCTGAAAATAAAAGAGAACATGGGAGAAATATAATTTATAGGTAGAAATACGTACAGTGCATTAATTTGTTATAGAGATAGTTAATGAAACCTTTTTAATACAAGAAAAATAAAAAAATATATAAATATCTGTGGGTACACATGTTCGCAGGTGACCCATTTTTAAGCATTACGTCAAGAGCGCCAGCGTTCCAGGAAGGGTCTACGGCGGACGGCTAACTCATATACCTACGACCGACTCCACACACAGGGACTCTCCAACGAACACTCACCCCGTCAACACGTCTTTTTGTGTACAACTTAGTTTTCAATAAAATACTTTAATATTACTGTTGAGAGAACGTTTTATTCGTGCTGTACAGCGAAAGCAACCCTCAAGTGTCTTCATGGTTGTCAAAAATAAGCTTTCTGTGTATACTCATCATGGCTAGGTCATTGAGACGATTTTGTACCATAGTATATTTCTCAGCCAGGTTTTTATTCTTCTGTTCTTCTATTTTTCATTCCCCCTATATAAATAGGTACGTTACATATATAGCTTTTGTTACACTGTAAACTTTTATTCTGATTCCGATAGATAAAAATTTATTTTTTTTTAATTTAGAATTCCAGAGCTAAATTTTTAAAATATGGAAAAGTACTACTTTTTAACATAAAATTTTATATTTTTAAATTCTTTTGTAAACAAATATTTATACTAANTTTTATAGTTATAACTTCCTCCAATAGATATTTTGAAAACGTTCAGAGCCGTACTCAGGAAAAATTTTAAATGATAACTGAAAACCTTTTTAAGCGATTACCGAGGCGATTACAATAGTAATATCATCTAATTCAGAATTAAAAATGACTTTAGATTTTGTCATAAAAATAGCAGCGACGTGTTTAAAAAAATTAACCTGATGATGGCCCCTTGAAGACGAAACGTCGGATTGCAAAAATGTTGACGCCATTGGACAGAGCGAAAAAAGTGTCAATGTAAATATGCAATTTACTTTAAAATTCGTTTTCAAATAGCCAGAAAAAAAATTAAACAATTTTGCAAAATTTCGGTTTTTTTCGGATATCTCCGGAATTACCCGGCATTTTAAAACTTTCTAAACGGCATATTGTTAGGTATAAAAAACACTTTTTCTAATTTGAGCCACTTCGTATCTCTTACCGTTTCCTAATGTTATCCCATCCTTTTCTTGGACACACTGTATATCTATGAATTCGTCAAAATTAAAAAAAATAAGTACACTAATCGATCCTACGGAAAAAAAATTATTATTTATTTTATTTATTCACTATTCCACTTATGTTTGTAGTAATACTGTACAAAAGTAAAGTTTTAGGTCAAACAATGAGACAGTTTTTTTGTATTTTTTCCGTACAATTGAATGGTGTAATCAGTTTTTGAAATATTTTTTAATTAACATATTATCAACAATTACTGAAAAATTCATTGTTGCAAGTTATTTTTTATTGTTTTTGCATTTTTGAGCATGTTTTTGAACTGTGATTACAGATTTTTTTATTTCACCAAAAAGTATATGTCAAAAGGAAAAAAATTATCACTTAGAGTCGGGGCCATGTGTTGAGCAGGTATAAAGAGAAAAATCGGTATTTTTAATAACGCGCGAAACCACGAGAAGAGCGTAGAGGTTCCAAAGTAGAATTAAACCAAATTGTTAAATTGATAGTAATTGGAAAAGAAGTAACAGATCAAATAGCTGGTTTTTGGCGGATTTTCCAAGCTATAAATGAGATCGACTAATCTGTCCCATAACGCTACACGGAGTAACTAGAGGCTAGGGTTATTTGTAAGTTTAGTCTCAAAATTATTTATATAAATGTAAGTCCAGTCAATTAGGTAATTATTAACATGGCATAGCTATGCCAAAGCGTCCCGATATCCAGGGTTCCCGCCAGTAAGATAAGAACAGAAACGTCTGGACCCAAGAAACGGGCGTGTCGACGCGAAGTGTCGAATTCAGGAGAGATCTACGAGAAAAAGAAAGTTCTTCCTTAGGTTCCACATTGAGCAGTCGACTTAGTTTTAGAGTCTCGGGTTAATTTAATAATGGATAGTCATTCCAAATTTTGCTATGAATCTCGCATTTCCTGAATCTCGGTACGCTGTCGCGTGTCAATAAATTAATTAATAATGTTGTTCGGGTCGTTGTGTTGTTATTTTGTTTGTATGTTTTGTACTGTTATTAAAACCCTTCCTGGAAGTTTTGGTGTTTCCTTTTGTTTCTCTCAACATTAGTGTCACCCTGTACAGCCAGTCACTGGATTACATTCTACGTAAGCAATGCTTGGTAAGTGCTTGAAATTCATTCTCTGAACATACAACATTTCTAAGTTCCCACGTATTAATTAAAAGGTAATGATAATTATCCCTTTCGAGAATTAAATAGTTAACTCTTTTGAAATCCAGACTCGTTATGATACTGGTCATAACGGTAGATAGATAGTTAATGAAATAACCCCTCAGGTTACACATTACAATCAAAATTTGTGAAAATATTGTCGAAGCATGAATTACCTCTTGTGCAAGCCGTAATAGTTTTCGCCAGGCCATACGAGTGGCAAAGGTTCAACAATAAAAGAGTGTCATTGTTATCACAATTATTGAACTTAGTTACTATGACTAAGCAGTTTCATTAAAATTATATCTGTTGCTTAAGTGATATGAAACATGATAATTAAATATAGAGTTAAACATCATATCTTAAAAAAAGTAGATTATTGCGTATTAGCAAAATTTGGGGACGTAAAGTAATTTAAACTCGTGCTATTCATCGACTTTAACATAAGATCAGTCATTAAAATATTGACAATGTCATTGTGCACTCCAACCGCTTTTCAATGGAAATTTTTTACATCCTATTACACCGCTGTATATAAATAAGGCCCACTATCAGTAAAGTCTTAATTCATTCGAAATGTTCTTCAGATACACAGTTTTAGTTATAAATTTCGCGTCTTTCGCGGTTTGTGCCGACATCTTAGCAATCGTGCCAACTGCGTCATACAGCCATCAAATAGCTTTCTTTGACTTTTGGAAAGAACTTTCTTTAAGAGGCCATAAAGTAACAGTGGTTACAACAGATCCACAGAGTAACGAAAAACTAACAAATCTAACGGAAATCGACGCGAAATGGCTCTACAAATTCTACGCAGACATAAGTACCGTCGCTGAAAAATCACTAACCATGTGGAACTTTCATAAATGGGTACACGATATGTTACTCAACACAAGCCAGGAAATATTGTCTCATCATCAACTTCAAGATTTGATACATAACAAAAAGAGACACTTTGATGTGTTTCTTGTGGAGTGGTTTTATGTTGAGCTTTTAGCATTTTCAGAAATATATAATTGCCCTACAATTTTAATAAGCTCCTTAGAAGTATTCACAAGATTCCACACTGAAATAGGAAATCCTGCGCATCCTGGTTTATATCCTGATTTGGGATCACCGTTCGTCTATCCTCTGAGTTTTAAAGAAAGGGTGACAAGTACGATCTACTACCTATATACAATGTTATTCTACGATTACTTTAGTTTTCCTTTGAAGAACAAATTTATGGCCAAGTTTTTCAACACTACTTCAACAATAAACGAGTTATTGGACAACGTCGACATGCTTTTCCTTAATGTGAATCCAGTTTTGCAACATGTTAGAGCTATTGGTCCCACTACAATCAATATCGGTAGTATGAGAGATAAGTCTGCCAAACCTCTATCTCAGGTACGTATTAACAACGATTTGTTTCGTAATAACTAAATATATTGTGCTTTGTATCCATTATCTTTATAGTGCAATGTTAACAGCTACATTATTTTTTAAAGCGCTTAAATACATCTTATATGAAAAAACTATTATTATTAAATACAGATGCAACATTGTATTGTATTCAGATAAACACGTGGTTGTTAAGATAAATATCTATTTATTGAAGCTAATTAAGCTTTCTCAGAAATTAAAAGTTGTAATTGGCTATGTAACAAAGCAATTACTTTTAGGGTCGGAACAGATCAAGAGTTATTTTAATATCTCAGAAGCCATTTTGTATTAAATTTTTAAGTTTCTAAAGTATAAATAAAATGTTATCATGTTTTTTGTAACCAAAAACATAAAATTAAAATTTTTCGAACAAATATCTGAAGAATATTGAAATTTGTGATTTAATAAAACCATATACCGTATTTAATTTTTGCAAATGCATTAAATATTGCTTTATATGGAATGAACGAATATTGCTTTCTGATCAAAATAAACAGATTTAACTCAACTTACCTCTACCCTTTACTTTGTTTAGAGGGTATTAAAGAAATTAAAAAAAAATCTCAAATAACTGTGAAACGCCTTGTAAAATTTTGTTGAAGGTTGGTGAACTGTTGGTATAGGATTAGTCAGTACAAAATGCAATATTTATCATAAACACAACTACAAAGTAACACAAAATGTGTATAATAAGTACTAAATCTAGTATAAAACTTAAAACTTACATAATACAGTCTAAAATATAATTTAGCAAAACGACAATAAACATAATCGAAGATCCACTAATACATGCTCAAAAACTCATTAATTGAGTAAAAACGGTTTTCAGTTAAATAATATTTTATTTGTTTCTTAAATGTTTTATTACAAGCGATGTTTTTATAACGATCAGGTAATTTATTATATAATAATATTCACATATATTTAGGACTCTCTTCATATTTTGTCAATTTATGTCAATACTTTGTTTACGTTCAAACTCTAATTAATTTAATTAATTCGACTGGAGTATTAGTAAACGTGAAATGATCGTTGTTACTATTAACATTCTTTGACATTGAAGTTACAAAATAGCGTTTGATTAAAGTTTTTAGTAAACGCAATTTAAATTTGGAAAAGAACATGTTTTTCCAAACTAGAACTCAAAATACGCAGGTAAATCAAATATGTATAAACGGGATTTTTGTTCATGGTCGTCTATGTTGGTAGGACTGGGCTCGCGCTTCTAGGATGCTTCGGTGGGGTCATTAGGAGTGGGGAGAGTCAGCCATAGAGCTCCTCCACAACGTCAGGCCCCATATTGCAGCTCTAACGGTCTCAAAACTAGAAATACACTGTCACTTTACGAAACATCTACTGAAGCTAAAACTTGTAGACAGTCCGGTCTACCAAGTATGTGAAATCCCTATGCATATCCTGGGTGAGTGTCGACAAGGAAGGAGTGTCGACAAGAGCTTTGTTAAAACAACAAAACTACTTACTGTATAGAACTAAATAGTGGGACGTACAATAGACCTGATAAGGCCTCGGTGCCATGGAACTTATTAGAACCAACCACTAGGAGAAGAAGAAGCCCGATTTTCATTTGTTTGGGCCTCTTATAGAGGCTCTAGGAGGTCAACGATTTGAAGATGACGAGGACGCAATTGTCTCCTGATGTAACCAGTTTCATTCTTCGATACTGGGAAAATGTATTTCTAAGGCAGCAAACAATGTAGAAAAATAAATTATATTTGCCTTTCATTTTTCAATAAATACTTTTTTAAAAAATAAAATGCCGTTTATATTTGATTTACCCTAATTTACCCTCATAATTCTCATTGCGAATCGCAACTTGGTGTAAAGGTAAATTGCGTTAAAACAACTATTTTAGTGTCCACTACACGCATATACCAATCCAATCATTGTATGTTTTCTAGTTTGTACGAATTATTATAAGTGGGTACAAAATTTCGCCTGTATGTATAAAACCGTTTAGAGAAACTTGCCTGTCAAGACTACAGTAAAAAAGTTTCCTTTTGTTCCATAAGTTTGTGGAAACGTCACAACTTATATAATAGGAGAAATAGCGCGATTACAAAAACATTTCAGCTCCAACTCCCGAAACGATAAAATAAGGAGTTAGATTTAATTAGTTCGGTCCGGGAGTTCGAGGCAAAAGAGTTAAAAAGTTTTTCTACCCTGTCCCCAGCTCGAAAACTTCCACATTTCGCCCAGCTGCCCGTCATTTTAATGACCTGCATGAATGGCTTCCAATTTCTTCAATTTAACTCGGGATTACGACCAGCCAGAGGCGTAACTAGGGACTGGACACCGCTTAGAGGGGGCTCCGCCGAGTATTTCCTTCATTATGTATCCCAGTGTCAAGATAGTAGATAATGGACACTCTCAACAATATTCGTGCGAAGGGTAAGGCGTGAGGCGATTGCTATTCCATAGGCGTATGCGTATCATTTTAGAGGATTCCAAAAATACTACCTATTACCACCTACATACACTTATTCTTGGGAGAGGACACGGTCTATTTACATGTTCTAACAAGTAAGGCGACACAAACTCGGTAAAACTACTGAAACCACAAATATGGTAGAACACTAGAAATTGTTGTGGTATAGCAAGATCGAACTTATCCAATCAGCAAGATAGTTCGCGCTGTTGTGGAACTAAAAGATTGGGTATTGGTTTGTTGAACGACAGGGCCACGCATTGGGCGCCACGTCGTAGAATAACTAGTTTACAGCTAGCTATGCATCTTATTATCCTTCAGCTCGTTGTTGTCGGCTTCAGAATAATGATCCACGTTCTAATTTATGTCTAGAGACGGAGACTTAGGCACTTTACTTGTTTTTTTTTGTTCAATGAAATATTGATTTTTTAAAGTGTTTCTACTGACCCTGTATAGTTTTTACACTGATTTTAAGGAGCACTTTAGTTTCTAATAGTTATTTGAGGTCTCCGCTTATAAGCTTTGGAAGCTTTTCAACTGCGTTTCGTAGGTGGGCTAGTGTATGGCTGCTTTAGAGCTGCGTATCCTTTGAGGGTCTAATATAATTGAAATATGAAATTTTGCTTTATTGTTGACTTTTGAACATGTTACAATATGTTTGACAATAGATATTGGTTATAAACATTTCCATACATAGTACCTACGGTTGTAAAAAAATTGATCATGCTGCTAGCACTGGCCAGATATTCATTTCTGGTTATATATCTGCCAATTCTCAGGGTCAATGTTCGATCGCACCCACTGCTACTTCTACGTACATATCTCTTGTGGGCTCCCGTCTGTTGCGGCTTCCTTGATCCTGGCTGGAAATTGCGATATTTATTTCTACGGTTCTAGATTAGTTTACTATATTAATGCTCTACTGGATATTATCTTCCTTTAGGTCCGAATTTCGTTGTATTTGAACAACTTTTTGTCTTCGAAATCAGGACGTAAATTGGCTCTGCGGCCCTCAGATCGTGAGGTTGGGGGCGACATCGGGAAATCTGGAAAGATCGGTGAAAACGTCCAATTCTCGCGCCGCATCGCACACTGGTGTCTTCTGTAGTCCCAAAAAAAAAACGCCTAGAGCCTATAAAAATTGTCCAAAATATAGTTATAAAAAATAGTCAAATTTACACTTAGCGTTTTGAAACTAATTTAAATTCACATAGTCTAATCCGACCTAACCTAACATAACCTAAAAACAAGTTATAAAGTATTATCGTTTTAACATTTAATAATATATGTTGATACACTGTAAAAAAAATCGGTGCGAGTGAAAGCAATTATATCGCAGTGAACGCATTGAGTGAAATTATTGAGTACATTTTCACTCAATATTGGGCATTTTGATCATTTTACTCATTTGTGATTATATTTAAACTAAAACTAATTGTAAATACTTTCACTCAAATATCGGTACTCCTTAAATACATTCTTCACGTAAACTCGTATTTGGTGTACTTGTACCTAAATCAGAGTAAATGTCCTCATTACTGAGTGAGTTTAAATGTATATTAATTTCGAGCAATTTGAATGGCGCCGTGAATATGGCACCACTTACATTTTGCTTCTGTAATCTCGATCACAGTTGATAGGGGCCCGTTAGATTCTCCAGAAAAGCGTGATCGCCAGGAGAACAGGCCTCAGCCGGCGGCGGTGGGTCTCAGCTGGCAGGTCTCAGTCAGGACAGAAGGAGGCCCCGCGAAGTGAATTCATTTCAACACTGTATATCCTAATTAATCATTTATGAGTGATTTATTGTTGCACTCTAGTTAATTAAAAACCAAGTCTGAGTAAAAAATGACTCAATAATAGTTAAATTTAAATTAGAGAAAAAGTTAACTCTAAATTGGTTTTATGTGTATACTCAGAATAGAGCCAAAAGTTGCTCAATTGATAGTTAGCAGTAACTCGGATTTGAGTAAAACTCACTCGTTTCTGATGCAATAGTTTCACTCAGTTGTACATACTATTAGAGTGAAAATTTCACTCAATTGGGTGTGGACAGAAATTGATACATTATTGAGTGAAATTTGAGTGAATTTTTTTACAGGGTAGGTAAATAAAAGTAAATTTATTAATAGTTTATTATCGGAAAAAGTACGTGAATTTTATTTCAAGATGTCCAAATCTAACATAACCTAACTTAAAAAGGTAAAATAGTTTCTTAGCCTCAAATACGAGTAAAATACCAGCAATTAGTAAAAAACCAAAAACCAAAAATAAACATATTTGATGATTTACTTCCATGAAAAGATTAATTCTAAATTTTTAAGCTGAACATTAATAAAAAAATCTAACAGCTAACATCATCCAAATTTATCAGTTATTAGCATTTTTTTTTTATTAAAGTATTTTAATTATTTAAGTTTCAACCATTAAAAACAAAGGTTAAGGGCCCCATATTCTTTAAATAGTGTTTTCCGCAAAGACAATTAATTTCAAACATTTAATAACTGAATAATCTAAAGCTTATCAAATAACAGGAATGTTATGTCATGCCACCTGAGTATTTTCAAAGACGCCGCAGTAAAATGAATAAACAGGTGCAAAAAACGATCAAACCATCAAGGTTTTAGGTACTGAAATCTACGAAAATACTAACTTTTTTATATATAATTCCACATGTAAATATTCTTATAACATTTACTTGCTTAGTCCTACATATAAAATTGTTTACTTTTATTTATAAGTACGTGAAAATAATTCTTAAAATGTGGGGTTAGGATAACAGCAAACACATGTTTTACAAACGATTTTTTTTAGTTATTATTTTATTTGAGTAAATTTAAATGGTAACAATGAATAAACAAAACATCAAGGATTTTATTTTTGTGCTTACTTTTGTTCTACAC
>NW_019418272.1:0-1543 GCF_000390285.2 Anoplophora glabripennis | reverse complement strand
GTTGTTCACCCCCTAAAAAGAGATTTTAACGAAAACCCCGAAACAGGTCAATTTAATTTTGTCAATTTGTTTACATAAATCATATTTTGAATTCTTTTTGAGCATATATAAATTTTGTACCTATATATAAAAAATGTTTGAAAATTATAGTTTTTCTGAAATAAAAAATAAGGGTAGCAATCCCCAAACAGGGAATCACTTGTGAAACATTTGTTTTTTATAAGAAGTAATTTCCACTTTGCTTCTTTCCAAAATATTGCTTAGAACCCCAGATATTTAGAAAAAACTGTTTTTGGGGGCGAATTTTGAGAGTGTATTTCACCCCCTAAATATGTTTTTCCGCTGATAAAAACACCGCTTCCATAGAACTCATTTTCACTACTAAATGCGTTCGTTTCTAAAAAAGATAATGCGTTCTCTCCTTTAGTTGCAAAAAGAACGAACGAAATTAATTAACAAATACCTGGTGCAACGGTCAATGGAATCGGTCTTTAGTCTACATATTGATCATTGGATTGACTGTCTTTTCCATAAATGTCATCAACATCCATTGGTTTTTGCAATGATATTGCGCAATTTTCGAAAATTTATTTTCCACGTACGACCATTACTTTACAGTTAACAAATTGGTGAAAACTGACTCTAGGTACCTTAAATTGTGGGTAATTTAATTGCCTATAACATAAAATAACTAATTTTCCGATAGGTCGTCTAGATTTTCATGGACAGTAAAAAAGAAAAAAAAGATTGCCATTTATTTGCAATTTGTCAACTTCTCTTCTTTCGAGTTAATTTTTAATATTATCAATCTAGATACCCTTCCTCATCAGAAAGTGCAATAAAATGTCTACTAATACTTTGTTTACGTTCAAACTCTAATTCGACTGGAGTATTAGTAAACGTGAAATTATCGTTGTTACTATTAACATTCTTTGACTTTGATGTTTCAAAATAGCGTTTGATTAAAGTTTTTAGTAAACGCAATTTAAATTTGGAAAAGAACATGTTTTTCCAAACTAGAACTCAAAATACGCAGGTAAATCAAATATGTATAAACGGGATTTTTATTCGTGGTCGTCTATGGTTGGTAGGACTGCGCCCGTGCTTTTAGTATGCTTCGGTGGGGTCATTGGGAGTGGGGAGAGTCAGCCATAGAGCTCCTCCACGACGTCAGGCACCATATTGCAGCTCTAACGGTCTCAAAACTAGAAATACACTGTCACTTTAGGAAACATCTACTTAAGCTAAAACATGTAGACAGTCCGGTCTACCAAGGATGTGAAATCAATATGCATATCCCTGGGTGAGTGTCGACAAGGAAGGAGTGTCGACAAGGAAGGAGTGTCGACAAGCACTTTGTTAACAGGACAAAAATACTTAATGAATAGGACTAAATAGTGGAACGTACAATAGACCTGATAAGGCCTCGGTGCCATGGAACCATAGACAAAATAGACTGAACTGTAGAGGCAAGTCGGTGAAGCCAACCGTCAGCCAAACCTCAGCCCTGCCAGCCTCGCGCTCTCAGTCGCTGTTAGACATT
>NW_019418271.1:0-17631 GCF_000390285.2 Anoplophora glabripennis | reverse complement strand
TATGACGTGACGCTTCTTGAAAGTAATTATTTGTGTATTGAACAATACATTATATAAGTTTGGTGTTTAAAATGACCCTATTTACTTAAGATGGAGAAACAAAAGGTTAACGGTGACAAAGAAGAGCATGAGTCAATCAACCAGAGGAAATTGATTTAGATGGAAAGAAGCTCAACCTTTCAGGTCATTCTTAAGGAGGAAGAGTTATAGTGCAAATTCTCATGTAATACAAGAAAATACGTGTGCATCGTTGCTAAGAAAATAAACTGGACAGTTTTGGGAGCGATTTGTCATCATTTTTATTACTTAAATGTATGTTTTATGATTACATTAGAACCTTAGCTTGTAATTACAGTTATCCAATAAAATTTCTGAAAACTTAATGTCATATGTTTTTAACTCATAGAGAGTATACAACAGTTTAATACATTTATTATTATAAAACTTATAACCAGTTAATAATAATAATGTTCTAATAACGATATGGAACACTTTAATAACAGTTATTGATATTACTTCGTAAATGGTATAAAAAACGTAGTATACTAGTTATACAATAATTTAATAAAGAATAAGGTTTATAGTCACTATACAACTGTGCTAGCAGTACGCGTTTTATATCCAATATTCACCTGTTTAACTGTCACATATAGTGATGGGAGAATTCGAATGCAAGAATCGATATCCATTCGATTCTTAAAAGTTCTCGCTGTTCTCGAGAACTTTTATGCCGGCATTCGAATACTTGAGAATTCATGATGAGATTTCGAGTATCCCTCAGGACAGGCAGATAGATGGCCTAGACCAGGGGTCGGCAAGTAATTTTAGGTGGGGTCCGGATACTTTTGAAAATTTTTAACGAGGTCCAGAAAAAAAAATTCACATTTTTTATTTTTTATTTTAATTTGGACTCAAATTTAATCTGATTACAAATTAAGAACTCAAAACACTCACACAATTGTAAAATACTAGAAAAAATGATAAGATTGGCACTTAAACGTAAAAAACATTTTTTAAATAATTTATTTGAGCAATTTATTTTGGCGGTCCAGTATTTTACCTTCCGTGGTCCGGACCTGGACCGCGGTCCGCCGACCCTTGGCCTAGACACTAGGCGGATGTGCTTTAGAGGCCAAAATTGAATGTTTTTTAAGATTTGTTGTATTGCCAAATAATTTAAACTTTTTACTTATTTATTTATTACTTTTTTAAAAATAAAATCCCAAACTAATGATTTGCAGCCAGGCTTCATTTTAAAAATAAAAATTCAATAATTATAAAATAACTAAAAACATTAATATTTAATAACGGAAAATGCTCCGTGAAACAAACCACATCTCACGTTCGTTGCGAGGTTTACCTTAATTACTAACTGCTAAGCTACCATCGACGCGAGTACGAATAAAAATATCCCAATGATGCATTCACACCGTGTCGCCGACATACATCGATTCTGCATTGCCGCTGCTCTCGAGTCCTGTTCTCGGATACTCATTCGGTCTCGGTCCGGTACTCGGTTCTCGGTTCTCGGATAATCATTCGATTCTTAAAAGTATTCGAGTACCGAGTTCTCGATTCTTAAAAATACTNTAGTGATGGGAGAATTCGAATGCAAGAATCGATATCCATTCGATTCTTAAAAGTTCTCGCTGTTCTCGAGAACTTTTATGCCGGCATTCGAATACTTGAGAATTCATGATGAGATTTCGAGTATCCCTCAGGACAGGCAGATAGATGGCCTAGACCAGGGGTCGGCAAGTAATTTTAGGTGGGGTCCGGATACTTTTGAAAATTTTTAACGAGGTCCAGAAAAAAAAATTCACATTTTTTATTTTTTATTTTAATTTGGACTCAAATTTAATCTGATTACAAATTAAGAACTCAAAACACTCACACAATTGTAAAATACTAGAAAAAATGATAAGATTGGCACTTAAACGTAAAAAACATTTTTTAAATAATTTATTTGAGCAATTTATTTTGGCGGTCCAGTATTTTACCTTCCGTGGTCCGGACCTGGACCGCGGTCCGCCGACCCTTGGCCTAGACACTAGGCGGATGTGCTTTAGAGGCCAAAATTGAATGTTTTTTAAGATTTGTTGTATTGCCAAATAATTTAAACTTTTTACTTATTTATTTATTACTTTTTTTAAAATAATATCCCAAACTAATCATTTGCAGCCAGGCTTCATTTTAAAAATAAGAATTCAATAATTATAAAATAACTAAAAACATTAATATTTAATAACGGAAAATGCTGCNATCGCGTTGTGTGAAATGGAAAATTATTATGTAAGTATCTAACTGTTTTATGGCTTGTAATTGTTTTGTTTTTTCAAATGTAAATCTTGCCTAAATCTTAAAAATTATTATTTTGTATGCCCTATTAGAAGCCGCTGATGTTAAGTTTTACATAAGATGGAGGAACAGAAGGTTAACGGTGACAAAGAAGAGCATAAAGTCTATCAACCAGAGGAAATTGATTTAGATGGAAAGAAGCTCAACCTTTCAGGGGCATCGTTGCTAAGAAAATAAACTGGACAGTTTTGGGAGCAATTTGTCATCATTTTGAATACTTAAATGTATGTTTTATGTTTACATTAGAACCTTAGCTTGTAATTACAGATATCCAATAAAATTTCTGAAAACTTAATGTCATATGTTTTTAACTCATAGAGAGTATACAACAGTTTAATACATTTATTATTATAAAACTTGTAACCAGTACTAGATGTTCTAATAATGATATGGTACACTTTAATAACAGTTATTGCTATTACTTCGTAAATGGTATAAAAAACGTTGTGTATTAGTTATACAATAATTTAATAAGGAATAAGGTTAATAGTCACTATACAACTGTTCTAGCAGTACGCGTTTTATGTCCAATATTCACCTGTTTAGCTGTCATTGTCTTATAATGGCATATAGAATGCTAATAAAGAATAAAGCGCATTTCTTTCAGTGTATAGTTCAAGATTGTACTCAAACGTCTGTCTTTGCGATTTTATCATGCAGCTTACGTTATTCAAAAACCTTATGAAACGGGACACCTATAGAATGATGTGGGTGGAAAGTGATAGAGGAAAATCCAGCAATAGTATCATACATATTGTACATCAAGCTAAGGTGTTTCATACTAAAGTGTAGACAAAAACGATTGCTCGAGACTCCCTTCTAACAGCATGCAATGAGCCACAGATGCTTCGAGCGATAGCTTGTGTGAATAAAAGTACTTGTGATAACTTCGGACATAAACTTTATATTAAAATATTAGTTTTTGTAATTTTTAACTCCTCGAAAAAACGTTATTTGAAAACTTTTTCATCTGTTCGTGTTGAAACGAAAATTCCATTTTTATTATCGATACAGCGTGAAAATCTTTTGATTACTGCTCTATTTGCTTTCATATTATTTTAGAAATTGTAGCAATTATTGTTCTAATAGTTTCAGAATTTACGTTAACGCCTCATATATCAGTCGAAGATTTTACGGCGCTTCCTATATTTCTTATTGATCCGAATCGAACTATATTGTCACGTTGTGTATTTTAGGGCCTCGATCCGCGATATTTTCCTCGGCAAATCCTCCGGTGTGCCGGAGTAGCCGGTGCAGCGGGGTATTTTACGGTCTCTGCTCCTCTCCGAATGTGCTGATGTGGCTGGGCGGCCAGATGGACGCTCCTAGGATGTCTTTATTTATCGGCGGCTCCGGGGCTCGCCCTGATTTATGGCCGGACCGGACTTTTTGTAAACTTTATTATAAGGATCACCGGAGGCCCGCCTTGGGCTCACCCGAGACGTCGCGCTGCCCGGGATTTAATGACGGTTTTTGCCGTCAAAACGGAAAGACTTAATTTACTGTCTAACCGTTCGGAAGGTATAATTGCAGCGTTTTTATTAGCGGCCAGCGGATTTAATTAAATTCGAAACTTTTCGCTAACAGGCCGCAAAAACAATGACGCTGTGGCACTCGCTATGGGGGTGGCGAGAGTTGCGGTGAGAAGAAGTGTCCGATGTAATGCTAAATTTCAAGTTTGGACTGAAGTATACTCCTAAACAGATTTTTCATTTGCTAAATAAGAAAGTATTAAAATATTTTATGAAAACGAAGCATATTTGGCGCCCAACATGTGGCCAGTATGTCTGAAACGTCAAGGGCAACGAATTGTAACCACTAGAAGGAGTTTTGGATGTATTTGTTTGCGAATGTACATAAATAAATCAGATCTTCAGAAGACACAAATTTCTATTGGTCGAATTAATTAATATTCCCGCCGCATTTCGATGATTGTCGATGACAGCTGTCAAAGGAAAAGTGTGAAGCCGCTATTAACGTATTTGAGTTTATTTGTGTTTAGTGTGGCATTTTCCTCTTATTGTTGTGTAGTTTTTAAGTATGGACATTTATTTAGTGCTAAGACGTGGTTAGAAAGTGTGTTATTTGTAAAGTTTTATTTAAAAAGGGACGAGCAGCGGTCTTTCCACAGGTAAGTAAACAAGCAACATGGGCGGCGTTTGAGGAATTACATAAGGGTGTTTTACATTTAGTACTTAATTAGCAGTCATAAAATACTGACTAAATCATTATCTAAATTATTAAAATGATATATTTTTTAATTTTTCAACTTATTTCTTCCTGTTTCAATAATATTATAAGTATATTATGAGTAATACCTGTATTTTTCAGATTTCCTAAGAATCTGGAACGAAGAAACTTGTGGAAGCTCTCCCTAGATGATGTCAATATTACCGACAACATTTTTGTTTGTTCTCATTATTTTGCGATTAATAATTTTCTGACAATGCCATCAGGTATAAAGTACTTGCGAGAGACAGCTATTCCAGTAATAGCTTCTACTTATAGCAGGTAAAATAACTTTTATATTAATTAAAATATACAAGTAAAAAGCCTTTATGGTTACCTAGTACGCCTTTACCTTTTTATTAAATATTTATAGATCAGACAGTTCTAATAAGGAAAATATTCCTATAAATAATGTTCCTACGGAACAGTCATTGCACTTGCCGCAACAAAAACCGGAAAATATATCCACATGTTTCATCATCATCGACACTGAGTGCTCAAACAGGATTGTTATCTACTACAAATAAGGCTACAGATCTTTCTGAAATATATTTGAAATTTGGTGACACCGCACCAAAACATTCATCAACTTCAACTGCATCAGAAATAGGAATGGATTCACCCAATCGTAATAAAATTACAAACGTGAAGTAAGTTATAAACATATAATTAACAAATTATATATCCTTTGTATGTTATCTACAACTAATACGCTATCTGCTTACCTATCTAACATTTATTTTTATTCAGTACATTTTNTGGCACTGAACGAAAATGTAATTCTTTCCTATGATCGACTCTATTATATAGAAAAATCCCTTCCACTACAATTCGAATGCATCACGTCACAATATGACTCCATTGTATACACACTACACATATTGTAAAAATTATAGAGGTCAAATAAAAGTCACCAACTGATGTGACCTTCAATATCATTTACCAACTACAAATAATTTTTAACTTTGTATAGCGGTCAAATAAAGGTTACCAACTTATGTGACCTTCAATGTCGTTCACGGTCACCTCATACGTCACCACATATGTCATTTCAAGGGCGAAAGTGGAGGGGGGAGACTCACAACCGGTTAAAATACCCTACTAATCTGGAACGAAGAAACTTGTCATCTCCCTAGATGATGTCAATATTACCGACAACATTTTTGTTTGTTCTGATTATTTTGCGATTAATGATTTTCTGACAATGCCATCAGGTATAAAGTACTTGCGAGAGACAGCTATTCCAGTAATAGCTTCTACTTATAGCAGGTAAACTAAATTTTATATTGATTAAAATATACAAGTAAAAAGCCTTTATGGTTACCTAGTATCCCTTTACCTTTTTATTTAATTTTTATAGATCAGATAGTTCTAATAAGGAAAATATTCCTATAAATAATGTTCCTACGGAACAGTCATTGCACTTGCCGCAACAAAAACCCCGGAAAATATATCCACATGTTTCATCATCATCGACACAGAGTGCTCAATCAGGATTGTTATCTACTACAAATAAGGCTACAGATCTTTCTGAAATATAATTGAAATTTGGTGACACCGCACCAAAACATTCATCAACTTTATAACTGCATCAGAAATTGGAATGGATTCACCCAATAGTAATAAAATTATAAACGTGAAGTAAGTTATAAAAATATAATTAACAAATTATATATCCTTTGTATGTTATCTACAACTAATACGCTATCTGCTTACCTATCTAACATTTATTTTTATTCAGTACATTTTAAAAAATATCAAGAAAATCCTACCTTGTTACCTATTTATATATTACCATTTTATTTTATATAAACATTACCGTAGGAGTATATATAAAATACATCTGGAATAGATAATTTATCATTTTTAGGAAAAATCCTTATCCAAGATATTTTGGAGAATGCTATACTTCTAACATGGATAGTCCAAAAAGAGCAAAAAAAATTGGAGTATTTGTAAGAAAAAATAAAAATGCAAACAATAAAGATCCGAATTCTGCAGCAAGCAAAGAGGTCGTCTAAAAGCCAGAATTTGTAGCTTTAATTCTCTTCTGAAATTTTTTAAAAAGAAATATGACTTAACAGAAACTGCTCAATGTATCGTATCATTCATGTAAGTTGAAAAATACTTATTCTTTCTATGTCTATAAACAATAGATATGAATTTTTAGGAGTCAGCACCTGGAATGTTAGGTGAAAGCTGTCAAAGATCAAGAAAAGGACAATCTCGTAAAAAGTATTCAGCTGAGTTTAGGTCGTTTACCTTAACGTTAAGCTTTTATTCAACAGATGCTTATAATTATGCAAGAAGATGGCTTTGCCGCATACAAAAACAATTTCTAAGTGGTACAGATCTATAGATGGAATACCTGAATTTACAAATGAAGCATTAGCTATTAAAATGAAAGTAAGAGAAACAAACAGTTAAATTTTGGGCAATTTGGTATTTGACGAAATGTCTATAATGCAACATGTTGAGTGGAATTGGAAACGATTCATTGGATATGTCGATGAAGGCACTGAAGCTACGGAATCCCTTGTTTTTATGGTTGTAGCTATAAATAGTCATTGGAAAATACCTGTTGGATACTTCTTAACAAACGGTTTGTGGTAGAGAAAAAGCTAATTTGTTAAAAAAATGTTTAGAATTTTTAAATAAATCAGGTAAAATAGTTTCTGTTACTTTTGATGGTGCTCCTTCAAATATCAAATTACGGCTTTACCATAAATGTTAATGTTAATATTAATAAGTAGGTAGATTGTAAGTTTGTAGCATTTTAGGTTATTTGTTGACTTATTACTGTTTGAAATTGGTTTTCTAATAAAAACTAGAAAAATAAACAAAACATTTGTCTTTTATGACTTCTATAACCACTAGTGGGTTATAAGTCGTAACTTACTAGTGACATAACTTATAACTCACTAGTGACTTATAGGCCACATTATTCCTTTAAAACCAAAGAAAATATAGTATCATTATATACAAGTATTGGATAAAAGCATATAATAAATCAGTACTGATGTCAAAACAAATTGAGTATGGTAACGGTTTATCAATTTTACTTCAATTTTTACCGTCTCATTATATAACTATCACCAATATGTAAAAATTATTTATAAAATGAGTAATCCTTTCAAATGTGTGTTGGTATTTTGTAAATTTTAATATTTTGCCTTTTTTGACAGTACGCCACTGCCGTTGTGTCTCATTGTTTACATTTGAAACTATCTATCTTTATTTATTAGGTAGTTCTCTGTTTAGATGTTTGCTACAGTTAAAACACATGCATAAGAATACACAAAGCTCTTTCTAATGGTTAGAATTCGTTGATCAAGGGAATGTAATAGAAGACGACAGAAGAAAGGCACTTCTACTTCTTCTTCTTCCTAGTGGTTGGTCCTAATAAGTCCCATAGCACCGCGGCTTACTTAGGCCTATTGTGCGTTCCACAATACACAATACTAGTCTTATTCAGCAAGTAGTTTTGTCCTTTTGAAGTCCAAAAGCTTCCTTGCTGACACTTCTCTCAGTTCATTGGGTTCCAAATAAGGTCTCCGTAGGAGCGCCATTCTACTACGGGCAAATCTCGGACATTCGCCCAGGATATGCAGAGAAGTTTCATCCGCCGATTCACATCCTCGGCAGACCGGACTGTGTACAAGCTTTAGCTTATGTAGATTTTTCCTAAAATGACAGTGTCCCGTTATGAGTCCTGTCACTCTCCTGAGCCGGATTTTGTTCAAGCTCAGTAAATCGTTTGCTCTTTCCTTCGAAGGATACTCCATGAGCTCCTTAGAATGGCTATGTCCTGGCCTTGAAGTCCAGTATTTCCTGTGTTCTGTCTCGGTCCATTTGCCCAGAGCCTCCCTGACCACACTGGGAGATGTGCCCTGGCACCCAACACAGTCTAACTGTATTATTGGTGGCCAGTTCATTTAGCATTTGTAAACAGTCCCACACCAGTTTTGAACTTATCTTGGTACTTAAAACAGTATTAAATGGAAAACTGAAAGATTTTCTTTTGTGGAACGGCACCCTTAAATCTCTTCCCTGATCCAATTCTGTTGATTTCGTCACGGCGTCCAAAATCTCGGCGTCTAATCACCGCTACGCTTTCGCATTAGACACGAAAAACACGGGGAAGTACTGGTTGTTTAATTCCCCGCGTCATTTGTCAACACGCCGAAACAAGTTTGACGCTGTCGCGTGGGTCCATTCCGAATAACATCATTCGCTAATTACGGCCATGATTTGGCGAAAATATTATTTTAATGCGGGTTATCTCATCGCCGCCTAGCCCCCGTCCGAACACTCCCCGGCCCAAAAAACTCCGGGCTTTTGCGAGCGCCGACGGCAGCGCATGCAAAAACCTCACGTAGCACGTCCAAATCCCCTTGAAACCGATATTAAAATTTAAAGCGCGGAGTTGATGTTAGATTCCCGAACAAAAGGAAATAACGCGGGCGCCGAACGGGCTCCGTATGAATTTATAAAAAAGCCGGAACAGGGTTTTGTGCTGCCTCAATTAAGGGAGGTTTTGTTTACTGGACACGCTGGAGTACGTATGGAACGGACTTCCTTTATATTAACTCGCGCTTTGTTGTAATGAATCGGACGATTTAACATTTAGCTGGACCAATTTTCTAAAACATAGAAACAAAGTAATTTAGACATCACNCCACAAAGGATTTGTGCCCTGGCACCCAACACAGTCTAACTGTATTATTGGTGGCCAGTTCATTCAGAATTTGTAAACAGTCCCACACCAGTTTTGAACTTATCTTGGTACTTAAAAAAGTATTAAATGGAAAACTGAAAGACTTTTTTTTGTGGAACGGCACCCTTAAATCTCTTCCCTGATCCAATCCTGTTGATTTCGTCACGGCGTCCAAAATCCCGGCGTCGAATCACCGCTACGCTTTCGCATTAGACACGAAAAACACGGGGAAGTACTGGTTGTTTAATTCCCCGCGTCATTTGTCAACACGCCGAAACAAGTTTGACGCTGTCGCGTGGGTCCATTCCGAATAACATCATTCGCTAATTACGGCCATGATTTGGCGAAAATATTATTTTAATGCGGGTTATCTCATCGCCGCCTAGCCCCCGTCCGAACACTCCCCGGCCCAAAAAACTCCGGGCTTTTGCGAGCGCCGACGGCAGCGCATGCAAAAACCTCACGTAGCACGTCCAAATCCCCTTGAAACCGATATTAAAATTTAAAGCGCGGAGTTGATGTTAGATTCCCGAACAAAAGGAAATAACGCGGGCGCCGAACGGGCTCCGTATGAATTTATAAAAAAGCCGGAACAGGGTTTTGTGCTGCCTCAATTAAGGGAGGTTTTGTTTACTGGACACGCTGGAGTACGTATGGAACGGACTTCCTTTATATTAACTCGCGCTTTGTTGTAATGAATCGGACGATTTAACATTTAGCTGGACCAATTTTCTAAAACATAGAAACAAAGTAATTTAGACATCACGAGCTGACTTCTGAGAAAAGTTAATTGGGAAAAGCTGCTTCTTGATATCTTGATTTGTTTAAGAGATTCGTTCAGCTTCAGTGGTTTTCTATGTACCTTTTTTATTTGTGAAAGTACTTGATTTTGTGAAAAGCTTCTTCATACAGTAGCGCACGCAATATTTTTTATAGCTTCCGGTTTTTCAGTTACAACACGAACTTATATAGTGTAATAGAATGAGTTGGGGTAAGGATTTTAGAATATTAAAGAGAAAGGCAAATTTAAAAAAAAATGTTAAAATTGATTTTAAAATAAATTATATGTGTGAGTAAGTTGTTAACCAATAGGAATACAGGAGATATTTGAAATTGAGAAAGAATAGATAAAATAAATGGAAGTTAGCATATGACCAATTAAAATTTTCATAAAAATTAATTTCAAACAAAAATTTAAGTAAATATAAATATAATAAAGTATATTCAAAATTGAATTATGTTTGTGCTCAAAGCTTGCGACCCAAATATATGTTATGAGACAGCTGCGGCCTTCTGTGGATAGCAAAGTTATGCGAATAGTTTATTTTTCATTGATTCACAGTCATCTTCTTTATGGAGTTAATTTGTGGGGTAATTCAAGTTTTGCTCTCAAACCATTTGTCATACAGAAGGCCGCTGTTCGTCTNAAAAATTAAGTAAATATAAATATAATAAAGTATATTCAAAATTGAATTAAGAAAGGTGATTTAAAAATAAAATTAGTGGGACATGAAAAGAAAAACTTTAACTCATGTTAAACAAATTTGCTGTTATCTCAATTTAATTTTTTTTGAACAAAGACTAAACCTAGCAAAATTTTAATTTATATGATTTTTTTTTAATTGGAGCCTCCCCTAAAAGTTAAAGTTTATTAAAGGGGAACGGGGTAAACCGGTTTTTCCAATTTTTCTCAAAAACCATTGAATATAAGCAAACGAAATTTGGCATGGTTATATTACTTATATAATCATATTTCACTAACATACTTTCCATTTTCCTGGTTTGCTAAAAAGGGGTAAAGTAGGCCACCCCTTTCATGTTTTTTCCATAAACTTTATTATTCTTTAAGATTTTATAAGTGAAATAATATTATACGATGCCTTTACTTATTAAGAAACTTTTTTGTCACTTAAAAAATTTTTGTATAGATTAGTTTTTTACAAAAAAAATTTTTTAGAACGTTTCAAAATACGGTATGAACACCCTATTCCGAGATTGTGTCTAATTTATTCGTTGCAGGCTGCTGTCTCTACAAAATTTTTTGGTAAATCTCCAACAATGACAATAAAATCACTGAAACTTTCTAAATAATTATTTCCATGCTTCCGTTAGACGCAAAATTGAATACTTCACGTTATTTTTATTACATTAATACTGAATCTATTTAGAGAAAATTTCTGAGGTGGTTTTATTTAGATCTGATTAGGCCAATCAATAGACCTTTTGTTTGTGACAAATATACTAGTAGCTAACGGATTGCACCATCATATAAAAGACAGTCTGTATATATGCTTTTATGTTTCCTACTTCAATTTACCATTAATTAATTTTTTATAACTGTTTTTATGCAAAAAACGCATTTTTTAAAGTTTTTTGCGTATAAAACCTAAACTAACGAAACAATCTGAATGCTATAATAAGACAATTTGTACAGTATCGAAAAGAAACGAAGAAAACCAGGAAAAATAGGAAAATTGAGTGTTTTTTTTTTAAATTCATTACTCTGTCATTTTTTAAGTTGTAGAGCTTACCCTGTGTAAAAGTAGCGAATTATATTACTTGAAGTGTGCACAAAGCAGGCGCTGTCGGACCATTAGTTTTGGCACAATTGCAATTTGAATTTTTTGTTGCAGTATTTTGCAGTTTCTGGATGCGTTGGAGGTGGTCCGATTTTAATTTTTCAGCCGGATTTTAAAAGTAGAAGTACATATAATACTAAAACGTATATTCTAATTTTCCGATAAAATGATGCACAATAGGTGAAAATTTCCTCTAAACAAGCTCAAAAACGGCCGAGCGCGCGTACGCATTCGAGTAGTGGGGAAAGGTCAGGAGATCTTTCTATAGGTATAATAATTTATTATCCTCAAATATTTTCTCATGATCCAACGATTTATAGAAAAATAACCGGAAAATTGGTCCTATTTAAACAACATTCCCTTGTTGTACTGATGCTAACAGAATATCACGAACAGAAACGCTACTCCAAATATCGACAAAAAAAACATAACTGTTCGTAGGACGTTCTGCTCTCGTACGCCCATAAAACTCCCCAAGAAATTATCCGCGAACCACGCCTCAATTATTCAAAGGGCCGAGATATAGAACCAAACAAAGATTTACTGTCGACGAAACAGGACATCTCTCGTCCCCACGCTACTAAATGGTACGATAAATCCGGCGATATTTTTCTAATTTACTTCCACGAATAAACTTTATGCCCTCGCACAAAGTCAGAGGAGGAAAGTAAATATTTCGACATGGCCATATAATCCAGCCAGATAATGAGCCATAAATCGCGTGGAAAATGAATGAAAAGAGGAAGAAGCCCTGGTAAACAGAAAAGGAAAAACTCGGCGCGGCTAAGATAAACATTGATTTTTAAATCTGGAGCCGGCCAGAAACACAACAATAAATAGAGGGATGTGGCCAGACAGCTAGTTCCTAAGTTAACACCACGCGTACAGTGCGGGACAAAGTCGATGCGATTTCTGAGCATCTCAGAAATTATGGAAACTAAGAGGGAAAAACTGGTGACATGTTCTCGAATTAAATGGGAATAATGACTGTACATGGTACTTTTAATTGGATATACAGCGTGTCCCGCATAAGAACCAACACAGGGCAGGTGCATGTAGGGGTGTTCAAAATATTTTAATTTATCCAAACTTACCTATACACAAAGTTGTACCTCTGAGGAGTTATTAACTCCAAAGTGGGATCCCTAATTTCGAAAAAAATTAATATCTCTGCAACACTTTATCGTAGAACCAAATTTGGTAAACGATTTAGGTTTATTACTGGTCCTCTTTGACTATGATTTAAAGTTAATTGAAGCATTACAAGGTGTTCATTGGGGATGACTCACCCCTAAAATTGTACCGAACTTTTTTTTCATTGACCGAATTGAAAAAAATAGTAATATTAATTCACGGCACAATTTAATTTAATTTTTTTTTACTCTTGTTAAATTTTAAAAAACTTTATGGTTTTCAAGAAAAACCGTATTAAGGTGGCCATATTCCTGACCGAGAAATAGTGAAATTTCTGGCGTTTTTAGGTACTGAAATCTTTAAAAGTAAAACATATAGAACAAAAGAAAGCACAAAAATAAAATCCTTGATATTTTGTTTATTCATTGTTACCATTTAAATTTACTCAAATAAAATAATAACTAAAAAAAGCGTTTGTAAAACATGCGTTTAAAATAAAAGTAAACAATTTTATATGTAGGACTAAGCAAATAAATGTTATAAGAATATTTACATGTGGAGTTATATATAAAAAAGTTAGTATTTTCGCAGATTTCAGTACCTTCAGTACCAGTTCAAACCTTGATGGTTTGATCGTTTTTGCACCTGTTTATTCGTTTTCCTGCGACGTCTTTGAAAATACTCAGGTGGCATGACATAACATTCATATTATTTGATAAGCTTTAGATTATTCAGTTATTAAATGTTTGAAATTATTTGTCTTTGCGGAAAACACTATTTAAAGAATATGGGGCCCTTAACTGACAAGATTTTATCAGTGTTCATTAGAAAATAATCAAAAAGTCAGTAGTAGGCAATGAATTTATCTTTCAAACTTGTTAGTAATAAAATTATTTTATTTCAACAATTGCCTCTATGATGTTATTGAAAATAGCTTGAAAATTTACATTTAGCGAACAAGTTGATATGCTACTTGTGCTGGGATTCTGCGAAGGAAACTGTAGAAGTGTGGAAGAATATCGTAGGAGATTTTCTAATCTTGTGGTTCTTCATAGAAAAACATTTTCTAATGTTGAAATACGAGCCCGATAGACAGGAAAGTTTTTCAGCAACATCCGAGAACGTCCTAAAAGATGAAGAAATTATTTTGCAATCAATTGAAGATGAACCGCAAGTAAGTACTGGACGTTTACCTCGACAGACTGGGTTATCAAGAACTTCTGTAAACCGAATTCTTAAACGTAATCTACTGCATCCATATCGTGTCCAAAAAGTGCAAGAGTTGTTGCCTCAAGATTTGGATCGACGAGTGACGTTTTGTGAGTTTGTTTTGCATCAGGATATTAATTTTCACAAGAAAATTCTTTTTACTGATGAGGCTTATTTTACTCGCCGAGAAATTACAAAAGTTCATAACTTTCATGAATATTCCGATGTAAACCCTTATGCAATAACTCGACATTTTCAACGTGAGTTTAAGATAAATATTTGGGCCGGTATTATTGATCGTTATTTGATTGGACCTGTTATTTTGCCAAATCGACGAAATGGCGGAAAGTTATTTGGAATTTCTACAAAATACCCTCCCTGATGGAAGATTTACCGTTGCAACTTAGACTGGAGCTTTGGTTTATGCATGATGGAGCACCGCTTCATTTTAGTACTTTAAGTTTCCAAATAAATGAATAGGACGAGGAAATAATTGTCCTCAAAATTGGCCACCACGATCACCAGAGAAGGATTTTGTTTATTCTTCGCTAGTTGAATCCAGAGAAAATTTGTGGAATCGTATTACAAATAAATGTAACCTTATAAGAAACAATCATCATTGTTAGACAGAGTAAACTTCAACTTTCGGCGAAGAATAAATTTATGTATCGGGGAAAATGGTGCCCATTTTGAACAATTCCTTTAGTTTTAATTATTATTACATATATTTTCAAACTGCATTGTATTGTACTTAACATTCTTTAAAATAATTGTCTGTCCGGATGCTTTCAATTATTATTTTTATTATTTATTTGTGTTTTCTACTTAATACAATATTCACTTATTTAAAAACTACCTAGATACTTGTTTTCTTGTTGTAGAATTAGGAGAGAAGTGAAGTAAAATTTGTTTGGCCAATTATCAAATTTGAAAGATAAAGCCTACTACTGACTTTTCGATTATTTTCTAATAAACACTGTTAAAATATTGTGTTAGTAAATACGGTTTTTCTTGAAAACCATAAAGTTTTTTAAAATTTAACAAGACTAAAAAAATGTTTAAAATTAAACTCTGCTGTGAATTAATATTATTATTTTTCAATTCGGTCAACGAAAAAAAGTTTGATACAATTTTAGGGGTGAGTTATCCCCAATGAACATCTTGTAGTGCTTCAATTAACTTTAAATCATAGTCTAAGAAGACCAGTAATAAACTTAAATCATGTACATACCAAATTTGGTACTTCTGCGGTAAAATGTTGCAGATATTAATTTTTTTCGAAATTTAGGGTCCTACTTTGGGGGCTAATAACTCCTCAGGGATGCAACTGTGTATATAGGTAAGTTTGGTTAAATTACAATATTTTGGACACAGTATCAAATTAAATGTTCACATTAGCTGCATGGCAAAGGTTCGTAAAAAGATTATTATTGTTATGCATAGGGTAGTTGATAGAAAGAAAGTAGCACATTATATATAGTTTATTCATATAATAATTTGAGATATATTTTTTTAAATATAGGTACTCAGTATTAATTTGAAAACGTTAAAAAAAAATGTTTTTTTCTGCTGTTTTGGGAAATCAACGACTATGCAAATATTGCGAAAAGTACCAATGATTGTAGGTTTTTTAGTTCAATACATACCCATGAGATCTGTAAATTTTGAAATCGATCGGTAGAATCGTTTTCCATTCCTGAATCGTCAAAGTTTCACAAAAAATTAAAGGAGCAGGTTTATTGCTCCTTCAACATCTATTAATAATGTTAAGACGAAAAATAAAATGTCGTTATTTTTCTCACAATAACGAAAACATTTTTAAAAAATTTAATTTGGAAAAAAATTCAAATTCAACATTTTTTTACAATTTTACGCTGAATATTTGAAATGGAGAAAACTTTTTTTTTTTTAATTAAAAAAAAAGAAATTGAGGCTCTTGAAGAGGATTGATTCAAATTTCCAAAACCCACTTTTCGTTCGCTGTACGATTATTAGTTCATGAGATATCGATGATCGAAAAAGGTGACTCAATAACGGATATCTCAAAGAGAAATAATCGTACAGAAAAAAAAAACAAACTGATGTTGATTAATCAGGCTAAATGACCGTGGTATTAAGTCAGAAAAAAATGTTCAAAGTTCACGGGCAGTTTTGAAAAAACAAAAAGAAGTTGCATTATTTCTTTTGATTACGCCGAGAGTGATGCCAACATTTTTCATCTCAAAATTTCAAAACTACAATCTTCAAGCTTCAAGATGCCTTTTAAGTTAGTTACTAAAAATAACTAAAAAAATTTGGTAATTTTTCTGCTACCTTATTTTTTTGCTGAGTTTACTTCACCAAAGAAAATTCAGGACTAATGTAAATTTACCATGAATATGCAAAAATCCTGTCCAGTTAAGGATGCAACAAAACTGCTCATTATCCGTACAAGAATTACTTTTTACAGTGAAGATAAACAACTATCAAAGTGANTTCAGAGCTTATCCAAAAAAAATTTTGGATGTAGGTACAGGGGACTCTTACAAATACAATTTTGTGAAGAAATAAAAAAAAGGCAGTTCGAATAAAATACACTTCTGCACGCCACTGGAAATTGGTCCACTGTAAAATCTGACCTCGCACATTGCGACCGGCGACATGGCGGCAAAGTGTGATAAAAACGGACAAAAACTTTGGCAAGGAAAGAAATAAATATAATTTTATAGCATCCATTTGAATTAGCAAATTCAACTGCTTTTATCGTTATTGTTATTATTAATTAATAAAATTAATTTGTCGTTCTAAATAATAAAATAATTTGACAAACCTAATTTTACAACTGTTAAAATTTTATCCACCGACGTGTAAACGCATTTAGGTCCGTCTTACTCAGTTTCTACGAACTAACACAAATGATGTCTTGCTTCACCATAATACAAAATGTTGTCTTGCTGCACCATAAATTAGAACGATATCCATCAACTCCGAGTTGCTATACACGCAAACCATTTATACAAAAACTATTGTAAACACCACAGATAACAGGTAAATACTAACGCAACGACGATTGTAAAATCTGATTTCAGTATTCGGAGTCACTGAGGCCACGTGGTTTTCCACGCGTATGGCGAATGTCGCTAGAGACTACAGTTGTCCAGCTATGTAATGGTTGAATGTACTACGACTTCAATAATTTTTTTCTCGGAAACTATAAGAATTTTACAAAAATTTTTTTTAAGATATTGACTCCATTTCTCCGCATCTATTCCCAAATTTTTTTGGATAAGTTGTGAATCACCCTTTATAAAGAAAAAATATGTTGTTGGCCAAATTAATATACAATAGAAATTTTCTACACATTATATACAAATTATTATAATTTTTTACCTTTAGCAGAAAACTTTTTTAGGGACGCCTATGAAA
>NW_019418270.1:0-17742 GCF_000390285.2 Anoplophora glabripennis | reverse complement strand
AATCATTTTAGAGCAGATGTGTATATAAACTTTTTTGATCGCCTTGATGAATACAATATGGCTATGTATAGCCAGCCCACCTTTTTTGTTACACCCTATATATATATAGACCAAAAAATATATATTGGGGATGTCTCAAGTGGTGGTTGAAAGAAAACTCTTTTTTAACTGAAACCAAGCTTTCGATAATTATTTATCTTTTTCAAGATTAAAATGGCTAAAATGTACAACAAAACATTAATATAATGACTTACTTCAGTTGACAGAGTTACATCGTAAAACTCAAAAGATAATATAAAAATTTTATTTTCATTGTTCCGAAAACAAATATGAGTAATTCATAACTAAATTTTGTGTATCTCTTTTTTTATTTAACGCAAAAATTAAAAAAAAGTGATACACAAAATTTAGTTATAAATTACTCATAAGTCGTCTAAGTTTTTTATGTTAAGAGATAGAATTATATATAGATTTATTTTAATAAAATTTCATGGCAAAATTGATATCTTTCACCTGGTATAAACAGATTTTGGAACTATCGTCTGTAAATTGCAGCGCCCTCTACGCGGGCAAAAAAAATTATCATCGAAGTAGGCTATGTCCACAAAATATTTGCTTGTTCTTTCCTATTTCATGCGATATACTACATGTCGCCTTTATATTTTATATTTATAACATTTTTTATAATTTTGATATAAAAAAATATAAAAATTTTCGTGTTGCTTATGTTAATACCCTCCTTACCTTACCTTAGCCGGCGAAGCAAGAGCGCCAGAAGAAAGGGCCCTAGCCGGCAGGGCCCAGCCAGGACAAAAGGAGGTCCCACAAAGCGCCTACACCGGCCGCATTTGCGGTCGGGGTAGACGACGGATGGGGCCCACCTACGAAGGCTGTCCAGGCCTACACGAGATGAGGCAGGATAAAGAGGGATAATCCCCCTCGATCCCAAATCATTGAGGCCAATTTCTAGCCATGGAATAATGGCGCGCGCTTATGTTAATGTAGAAATTGTTTTAAACACGCCAAATATAAAAACATAATAAATATAACTACTTACAGAATTAGAGCTTTCCTCTTCCTCAAATGACATACACTTTTTTATTTTATAACACCTTTAAAATTATAGTTTTTCAAATAACAATGAACTGTAACAGTTTTCAAGCCAACAGTTATGTATAAACTATAACAATAAACAGTTTGCCAAATGATGACATTACTGGGGTTAAAGGGGTAACACATTTGTTTTTACAGCTTGCGAGATTTAGCATAAGCTACTTTCTCTGTGAAAGAACAATGTAATAAAGTAATAAGAAAATCTGTATTTTGCTTAACCCTTTCGCTGCGCAATACGTCTGAAAGTTTATTGCGTGCGAACATATACGCCTGGAGCAGTTAGACCACTTATAGTTTTACATTATGTTGAGTTAAATTACGATTTACGATCAATTTCACGATTTTATTTTAAATAAAATACAGTATATCAACAGCTGTACTAAATAGAAACTGAAAGAGAGATGAACAATCAGTACCAGTACCTCCTTTCATAAATATATTTGTCATAATCGCTATAAACTCCGCCCGCAAAAATTCCCCATACCAGTTGCAACAACCGAGTCACTATGCGCATGGTTGCGAATATATACGGTTTGAGCAGCCTGATCCAATTTAACTATTCAAGCGAATTAATCTGTCTGGAGCAGTTTGAGCCCTATAAATTTTTAGCGTGTGGCCAATATTGAAATATTGAAGTTGAAGTTGAATTTACGCAAAAATTTCAAATGGTACACCCTGTGTATTATTAGGTACATTAATGCAGAATTAAATTTGCTTTAAAATCATACTAGAGTTCTCTATAAGTACCCAAAGTTAACAGCGTAAATTGGTAATTATTGGTTTCAACACAGAAAAATCTACTAGTATGGTAGGTTTATTTAAAGCTTAAAGCATCCCCTTTTTAATTTAATATACTGAATTATTGTTTTTAATGAAGGTATACAAATAATAAAAATTACAGTTCATGAAACAGACACCGTTTATTATTCAATGCTTTAGTGCATCAAATCCACCGTACATTTTCTGTGTTAAAATCAATAATTTCCAATTTACACAAGAACTGCTAACTTTGGATGTAGGGAACTATAGAATCATTTTAAAGTAAATTTATTTGTGCATCCATTAATGTAATAATATACAGGGTGTACCATTTGAAATATTTGAGTAAATTCAACTTTAACATCACAATATTGGTCACATGTTCTTAAACACTCTGTACGATTTTTTGCAAATTTGACATAAACTGGTTGAATTCCATTGCTTTTAAATTATCCATGCCAAATTTCATTAATAAATAAAGCTAAGTTATTCTGGTTTTAAAAGTGACTTACATTCCTCAATTTTTTTTGAAAATTAATAATAACTTGAAAACTGTCACATTTTGACCCATAGTACCTATGAAAATAGTCTAGGATTTGCCATAGAAACAAAAAATGCATAAATATACATAGTGTTCCATTTGAAATCACAGAGCTGATGATGACTTCCTGTATAAGCGGAAGTGTGAGGAAGTTGACACTATTTTCATTGATAAACCCCTGTACACAAATTTACAGATTTCAATTTACTTTTTGAGTTAATCCTACTGGGCCCTGTTCGTGATACACCCTGTATATAGGGTGTCCCAGAATAACGTGTACAATGGAAGACCACAGATTTGTGGACTCAAAATAGGCAGATTTAGGCTAATTCATCTATATCCGAAATCGCTTCGTTTGGCCGCTAGATGGCCTCAAAGTTAGTGAACTATTTTTAATTTTGATTTTTTTTTGTGGTGTGAACTTTTGCTTTCTGATTTACAAATTTTGGTGTTATACAGAGTGTTTTTTAAAACTTACAACTTGTGTGGTGATAATATCCGTTCATAACTTTTTCCTCTTTCTGGCAATCATAACACTATTTTTTAATTTAATAGATGATACCATTTGGAAGTTTTTGGGACTCTTGTAGAATTTTGATGGTTTGGTTTGGGTACAAAAAATTATTTTGGAAAGTCTACATTATCTTGCCACCCATATTACAATACTTAACAAAGTGCTAGTAGGCACTGATTTTGTAGGTTGACTGTAATTTCAGTCGGATCTTTAACTCATGTACCTGACAACACATATTGGACCATTTCAACCAATCTATCTTGGACCAAATATATGGTTAGGCTATTATGTTACCTCACAATCACAATATGCTGGACAACCATCCTGTTGAAAATACATTTTTTGGCGAAAATTTAATGGTAAATGTTCGAGTTCATGGCTAAAAAAATGTAACAAGCTTTTCTAAGTACAATATTCTATTACAGATGTTATTATAAAAGTACGGCATGGATAGATATCGTCTGTTTATTCATTTTTCAAGAAACAACTTTTATTGAGTATGCCTTTTTTCATATCCTGCAAAATAAAGTATGTTTACTCTTAAGCAAAATAACATTTTTGTGTTTTTGGCACACCCTGTACAACAAAATTGAAGTTTGTCATGGTGATTCGTATTTTCTACAAAATCAAAAACTTTTATCATGAATACCTTTTTTCATATCTTGCAAAATAAGGTATGTTTACTGTTGAGTAAAATAACATTTTTGTGTCTTTGACCCACCCTGTAAAACAAAATTGAAGTTCGTAATGGTGATTCGTATTTTCTAAACAAGTAACAACTTTTATCAAGAATGACTTTTTTCGTATCTTGCAAAATAAGGTAAGTTTATTTTTACGCAACATAACATTTTTGTGTTTTTGGCCCACCCTGTACAACAAAATTGAAGTTCGTCATGGTGATTCATATTTTCTAAACAAGAAAAACTTTTATCAAGAATACCTTTTTTTCGTATTTTGCAAAATAACGTATGTTTACTCTTATGCAAAATAATATTTTTGTGTTTTTGACCCACCCTGTAAAACAAAACTGAAGTGGTGATTCGTATTTTCTAAACAAGCAAAAACTTTTATCAAGAATGCCTTTTTTTCCTATGTTTCACTTTTTGGCCATTTGCCTTCTTGTAAACTCAATCCGCGGACATACAATTTTTAATGAGTGTTTACTGCGATAACAGACAACACATTAACATGTGTTGTCTCTTATAAATAACTAATAAGTGAAATAACTTTCACTTTTTGATAAGGATACACATATACGACGAATTAGAGTTATTTACAACATTACTAATTTTATTGAGATGATTAGTAAAAACAATCAAATACAATAAAAAGTGCTGGAGATAAAAGTAACAAAGATGATATTATTAAATTTAGTATAACTTATAAAAACTGTTCAAAATGACCAACGTTGTGGTTAACAAAGGTTAAATCGGCGAAGAAAGTTAAAGGACACCCCTTGCAGTTCTAGAGGGCAATTTTTTAAAACCTTTATGCCAATTTGAATATGGCTCCACAACTCTGCTTCAGTGTTAGATGTGCAAGCATATACTGTTGTTTTCAGAATGCCCCAAAGATAATCATGCATAAACTACATGTTAGCTCTGAGTAATAACGGCACACCTTCCAATAACCCAGGTAACATGTTTTACAAAAATTCAAAATAAATCTCCCCATTCAGTCTATTGGGTAGAATAACAGAGCCAATAATAATGCTATCAATCCGTTGTATTTGATTTATTTCAATAAAATTAGGCACTTTGTAAATAACTCTAATTCGTCAAAAAATAAAGTAACACCTGGTATATCTTATCGTCGTATACAGTCATTAAGAATTGTCAATGACTTAAAAATCCGACTGAAATTACAGTAAACCTACAAACTCTGTGCCTACTAGAGCTTTGTTAAGTATTATAATATGGGTGGCACGATAATGTAGACATTTAAAAAATATGTTTTTGTTCCCAAACCCCTCATTTAATCAAAATTCTACAAGAGGGTCAAGAACTTCCAAATGGGGTCACCTATCAGATATAAAATAGTTGTCATTATTGCCTGAAACGGAAAAAAGTTATGAACAAATATTACCACAATACATCAATTTTGTAGGACTTGTAGGTTTTAAAAAACACTGTCTAACACCAAAGTGTGTAGATTGAAAGCAAACCTCCACATCCAAAAAATAATCTAAATCGATTAATATGTACTCTGGGACACCCTGTATATAATGAATATGTTACTGGCAACAGAAAATCCGGCAATGTGCTAAATGTCTAGATATTCTGCAAACTGACCAATTCACTGGACATTATGCAAAATAACTACTACTTTGGGTAATCTGCAAATTTACTAATCTGTTTTAGGCAACCTGAAAAATGCCTGATGCGATAGACAATCCGAGGAATAAAGGTGTTTACTCCTCACATCGACTAGACAATTTAAAGATAAATAACAATACTTACATTTAATGTGTTAAACTGCAAAAAAAATATTTGCTACATAGCCAGAAAAGATTTTATTTCTGCATTAACTGCTGAAAAATACATTAGCTACTAGATATAAGTATGGTACAACAAAACACTTTAAAAACCTAAGTTAACCCTTTAATGCCGGAATTTTTTTTTTTTTTGAAAATTGCAATTTTAATTGGATTATTTCAGTAATAGGTCCAAAATCAGTATCATCAAGCAAAGATTTGATGTTTATGGTATGCAATTTAGCAAAAAATAGTGTGCACAACCATAAGAATAATTTAATAAGAAAAGGTTAATAAGAAAAACCGACAAATCATAATAATAATATATTTAATTGTTTATTATACATGGAAGCTAGGAAAACAATTAATACAAAGCCCAACGTCACATTTCTTGCATAATGTTCGGATAATGGACTTGCATACCAGTCCCGCATAACGCCTTTTTTTATTTTGATCGGTGTTTACCACTAAATGGTCCATTCTATCGAATCTAATTGCTTCTGGAACCCTACTTGATGACAGCGGTCTACCTGGAGCTTTCGGTGGTGCTTCGTATCTCTTCAAATAGGTTTGGACTATTTCCCTCCGAAACTCCAAATTTGTCTTTGATCCTCTACACTTCTTGTGGATCTAAAATCCATGTGAACCAGCACCACCACCATTTTTTCCCCTTATATCAACCCTGTATCATGCTATGTTCTCATCCATGAGGTCGATCCCCCCTTAAATGCATTATATTTTCCGATTATGTTCGGTCTGGATACTGCGATAACTTTTTTCGCCACCTCTGAATATCGACGGACACTGCCTATCGGCTCCACACCATTGCAGGTAGAAACGACAGTAACAACGCCGTTATCCACCCAACAAACGTAGATTATGCCATTTGTTCTATCAATTATAGACTCATAATACCCCCGAGTTTTCTTCTCCATGGCTTTCTTAGATGACAATGGAAAGTCTCGCAGAATCCGGTTTTCTCTCAAGGTCCCTGTGGCTTTTTCTTTCAAATATGACAATAACTTTTGTCCAGTGAATAGATTGTCAAAATGTATTTTGTATGGAAGGGTCCATTTCATTTGGAATAGATCATCCAACATTGTTATCAGAGGTTCGCTGGCCTTTCCAAATAACTTCTCATACTCCAAAGAACGATGAGAGTTATTCCCTGTAAGATAAAAAGTATTGATAATACATAATTATAGAATTTTGTTTGTTTATTATTACCTTGCTATAACTCAAAATTTTTCAAGTATCCTCCAGTCGAATTGAGGTACCACATTTTGTTGCCAAAGCGAATCGGCTTACCTCTAATGAATTGTTTGCAACCATATCGCCTGAAGTACTTCACCATGCTTTCATCGTAACAGTCATTTTTCGGGAACAAAATGGGATCAGTTTTTTAATTTTTGAAATGGACGTACTGAGAAGCTTGTTCAACCAACAGAAAACTTCGTCAAAAAATAATTCGAACAATTCAACAGGAGACAGGCTTTCATATTTTGAATAATTAGGGAATGATTTTTGACTTGAGTCTAAGTCTCCGTAAATACATTCAATTGGTACTTCCTCATTGGAATTTTTGATGCCAATTTTCGAGTTCCCGAGGTCGACGCCACATCAAATTCTTGAGAAGGCGCCTCATAAAAATTCCCAATAGAATCATTATTGGACTATTTTACCTAAGTAAAAACTCAAAGTTGTGAACCAGGTAAATTGTCCAAGGTTCGCCACCGTCTTCATCAGTTGAATCTTCATCTGTCAAAATCAGAGGGTTCAATGAAAATATCGGCCGGTTCTGCATCATCATAGACTATTTGAAGGGCCTCTTCTAATGTAAAACCTCGCCTTAAAAACAAAAATAATTCTTGAATTATTTCAGTAATGTAAACACCTACTGTTCCCAAGTGGCAACACCCATAAAAAGACAATTGGGGCCGAATTACCAACTATCAAATACAAGATTTATACAGTAGGTTTATTTTATGTTACACGATAATTTGGATAAAATAATTACAATACAAAAAATAAATACTTACTCACATCTGGGTTTCTCCATTATTTTTACGAAACTAAAACGCATCATAACAAAAGCTGTAACCAAACAAAACCGAATAAAATGTCTGCTGTATAAACAAACACTACATGAAACTCATATTCTAGAGAGAATGTTTTCAGTGTGATCTAGAGGCCAAAGCTTGAAGTATGTTGTGGAGCACTGTTTGAAATTTATCTTAATTGCTTTGCCATATGGCAACGCTAGGCGCCAATGGGTTAATTAACAATTATTGCACAACATTGTATTTTTAAGACATTTGCATGATTTATTGTAACACTGTTTAGTACAGTTGCATTTCATCATTTTCTGACTACTGGTGGTAGAACTAATAGATGTTGCCGATCGAAGACACGTTTCACTTTCAGGAACTTCAGCTAATGTCATAAAATTCTCCGTCACTGTGTCAAATTCATTTCTAATATCGCATCAGACATTTTGTAGATTGCCTAAAACAGCGTAGTAACCTCGCAGATTACCCAAAGTAGTAATGATTTTGCATAATGTCCGGTGAATTGGTTAGTTTGCAGAATATCTACACTCCGTATATTGCCGGATTTTGTTCATTGCCGGTAACATATATATTAATTATGATAAAATATATTATGATTTACAATGAATATATTTAAAAATAAATAATCTACAATAATTTCAAACCTGTTTTACCTAATTTTGTTGTAAAGTATGAATCTTCATTTGTTTCAAAACTACTTAAGTCCTTTTCTAAATTACGACTCCAACAATTCTTCAAACATTAAGAAACATTGTGCAGACACATTTATTATTACTACTGTTACACAGATTAGTAAAAAATTTATGGGTTATAATTTTATAACCGATTACGTAATTATTTTGTTAAACTTTTGACTTTTCGAAAAAGCTCAGTTCAGATCACAAATCTAGAACAAATCTAGATCGCGTAGTCTATTAAATATGCACTATGGCGTGATATCTAAAAATAGCCATTTTATTGAGGTCCACTGCCAATGTGATGTCAATATAATAGTACGTTATACATCAAAGTAGAGAAGTATGCCATTATAGCTGAGGCACCAAGATTAAAATACTGAGCCGCAAATAATTCTAATAGTACCTACGAGATCCGACTGCGAGATTACTACGTTCACCTGTTTATTAATCGAAATACAATTTTTTTAGATAATTATGAATAGAGGAATAAGTTTCTGCTGGGTTGCCTATCAAAATATGGCCGCAAGTATTTTTAATTAAAATTAAATTAACCGGCAGAAACATATTCCTCTACTCATATAATTCTCTATAAAAATTAAATTTCGACTAAAAACAGATGAACGTAGTAATCTGGCAGTCGGATCTTAGACTATAAATCCTTGTAGAAATAAATTAATTTGAAGTTGTTTATTATTATAGTATCTATGTAAATAGTACACAAAGGTCAGATTCGATCTGTATAATTTCTACTATGACAATTCCACGGTAGTGTGGGGCTGATGTACACGAACCAGGAAAAGGTCGAAGCTTTCGCCGACAGCCTGGAACTGCAGTGTGGACTGCCTTAGCTGCTCGACGAAGACGAGGAATTCGGGATAGTAGCTGAACGCGCGGCCCGACGCGTCGACAGAGAGCCAGACAATGACATAATCCCCCCTTGCAACACCAGACGAACTAAGACTGACATTACGTAAACTTAAAAACAGAAAAGCCCCCGGACCCGACAATATACATAACACGACACTTAAACGACTACCGTGAACTGGGGCTTCTTTGATCAATAAATTTTTAATTTTTCACTGTAGTTCACTAAAGAGTTGAGATATTTTGAAACAAAAAAAAAGGGAAGTATATATACAGTTATATGTTAAATCTTAGCACTCATTAGGCATTCAATAAACTTTCACAAAAATCAGAAAAAAAATAATTTAGGCCTGATCAAAGTTTTGATTGGATTTGGGGCAACTATGATAAATGATAAATTTTGTCCTTAAACTCAATGAAACCCCGTTCAAATTAATAAAAAATAAAAAATATATTAATAACTAACCCAAAAATAACATTTGTGTAAAAACCAACCAGAAATTAAGAAATAAATACGCTTTTATCTTAATAATGTATATTTTCGATTAGAAAAATATATAAATAAACATTAATTTGCTTTGAACACACATAGGAACTATCGGTATGGAAGCAGACTCAAAAAGAACAAAATAAACTTAAACTAGACATTAAATAAACTTAAACTAGGCATTAATTTGCATGCTTTGTTGAAACATCGATAGCAAAACGGTAAGAATAAAAAAATTGGCACTTTACACCTCTACAAAATTTTCAATCAAATCAAAAAATCAAATCAAAGTTGCCCCATATCAGGCGATCAAAGTTACCCCACGAAGCATTTGAAAAGCTGAAAGGTCTGATTATGATTTTAAAATAAATTTAAAAATGATATTTACATCCCAGGTAAACAAGATTTCATATAAAATAATGAAAATTGATCCAAAATAAAACCCTTTAGCTGTGTACCAAAAATTTCTGAGGTTTCGTAAAATACATAAACGTTAAAAATAAACTTTCTTACCTTATAGTACGAGAACCGCGGCAAAACGCTACAAAAAAGGCTTACACTCTCGTAAACGTGTGACATTTGAAAAACATATCATGTGTTCAAACGCGCCAAGAAATTTGTGCTTGCGCAGTAATTTAAGAATTTAAAAGTTCGGACATATGTTATCAAATTTGCCCCGCAATTATCAAAGTAGCCCCAGTTCACGGTACCATACAAGGACCTCATGGCCCTACTAAACATAACAAACGCGACACTCAGACTAAAACACTTCCCTATCCGCTGGAAAACAACAAACATAATCGTTATCCCAAAACCCAACAAAGATCACACCTTCCCATCCAACTACCGGCCCATTAGCCTGCTCCCGGCTATGAGCAAAGTGGTAGAAAAAATTATCCTAACCCGTCTAAGAACCCACTCCCAAGAACTGCAAGTCATTCCAGACGAGCAGTTCGCCTTCCGACCCAATCACTCCACTGAACTCCAAATCCTTCGCCTTACCGAGCACATCACGGCGGCCTTCAACAGGGGACAGTACACTGGTGCTGTCTTCCTGGACGTCGCAAAGGCCTTCGATACGGTTTGGCATGAAGGCCTACTGATGAAAATGCTCACCAACCAATATCCCATATCCTTTACCAAACTCATAAAATCCTACCTACACCACCGAAAATTCCGCATCCAAATCCAAGATTCCCTTTCCACCACCCGTCCCATGGTGGCCGGTGTCTCCCAGGGCACCGTCCTGTCCCCCGCACCCATACACCATTTACAACTTCGACAACACACATCCCCCAACACCAACATATACTTATACGCCGACGACCTGACAATCACATCCCAATCCGTAGATCCTAAATATTCCGCCTCCCTCCTCCAAAATTCCTTAGACCAACATGAAACCTGGTGCAGCAGGTGGAAAGTCAAAATTAATCCCAACAAAAGTTCGGTAAATGTACCATTTCGGTTTCGGTTCGGTTACGGTCCACTAGCTGATATTTGGGTCCGGTTCTGACCAGTCTTTTTCGGTCCAAAGGGTTCTTATCGGTTTTCCCTTGTGACGTAATATCATTACAATTATAGTGAAATAATTCTTCCTGATAATTTTTCCATTTAATTATTCATTTGTAAAATTCAATACTTAAACAATAATTATTATATTATATAGTGACTGCAAAAGTATAAGTAGCATCAGTCATCAATCAGTATAAAAATTTTTAATTATTTAAATTTAAACGATGATGAACACAGTATTATTTATCTAGGATGAATGATGATAATCTGTTTAAGAAAATGATACGTAACACGATTACAACAAAAAAAGTTTGTTACAAAAACAAACGGTAAAATAAAATGGCGTTGCTACCACAGAACACAGACTTTACAACTCCATAACTCCACAGATTTATAAAAAATAATGACTTCCTTTCGAACACATATTATTGGAGGTAGCATGCCATTGCGAGATGTGTGGCTGAGTGTGCGAGAGGGACAGACAGTATCTCAGTACATACTACCTATTATTCTTTATAAATCTGTGGGTGAGAGAGTAAATGCTGTTTCACTCTAGCACGCACAAGATTGGTTGAAAATGAATGCTCGCGCTCATTGGGTTCCGCTAGAGTCCCGTCGTTGAAGCAAGAATGAGACAGAATGTACTGAGATACTATCTGTCTCTCTAGCACACTCAGTCACACTTTTCATAATGGCATGCTACGATTCGCGCCATTATTCCATGGCTAGAAATTAGCCTCAATGATTTGGGATCGAGGGGGATTGTCCCTCTTTTCCTGCCTCATCTCGTGTAGGCCTGGACAGCCTTCGTAGGTGGGCCCCATCCGTCGTCTACCCCGACCGCAAATGCGGCCGGTGTAGGCGCTTTGTGGGACCTCCTTTTGTCCTGGCTGGGCCCCGCCGGCTAGGGCCCTTTCTTCTGGCGCTCTTCTTGCTTCGCCGGCTCGTCTGTGTAAACCCCGGGGGTAGTGTCATGTTTATGTGTGGTATGGTTGGGTAGGGTAGTGCGGCTATGCAGCCTGGGATGCGCTTTGCTAAGGTGGCCCTTAGGCTAGCGCGGGAGGGGAGGGGTAAGGAGGGTATGGGGGGTGTGTATGTGTGTGTGTGTGTGTGTCGTTGTCTTCGTTTCTTGATCCTGGCTGTCTCTGAAACAGAAAAGGTTAGCGGGCAGGGGGGGGGTCATTGGGGTGGTCACCCAGGGTCAAAAAGTTGGTGTCTAGGTCTTTTGTGTTTGTCGGTCACGTCGGGTACGTAGTCAACGGCTTGCCTGAGGAGGGGATTGTCATGTCTAGCGGCTACGTCAAACCGTTTCTCCGCGTTTTGTCTTATTGTCTGTGTAGCGTTTGTGTATTGTAAGTCTCGTAATATGTCAGTGTTTCTTACGTACCAGGGCGCGTCGGTGGCCGTGCGGAGGGCTATGTTTTCCACAGCCTGTAATGACTTTAAGTGGCTTTTTGCCGCGTGACCCCACGCCGTGGAGGCGTAGGTTAGCTGCGGTTGAAGTACCACCTTGATAAGCGTTCGCTTATTCCTTAAACTGAGGGTGTTTCCACCTTTGAGTAAGGGATAGAGCCTAGCCCTGGTGGTCTTCGCTCGCGCCACCGTCTCCACGATGTGCGGTTTCCACGTGAGACGCTGGTCCATCGTCACGCCCAGGTATCGTGTTTGTCGATTCCAGGAGATAGGTTCCTGGGATAGTGTCAGTCTGTCGAGGTTTTGTGGGATTTTTCGTTTGGTAAAAAGGATAGCCGAACTTTTGTTGGGATTAATTTTGACTTTCCACCTGTTGCACCAGGTTTCAAGTTGGTCTAAGGAGTTTTGGAGGAGGGAGACGGAATATCTAGGATCTACGGATTGGGATGTGATTGTCAGGTCGTCGGCGTATAAGTATATGTTGGTGTTGGGGGGATGTGGGATGTCGGAGTTGTAAATGGTGTATAGGTGTGGAGACAGGACGGTGCCCTGGGGGACACCGGCCTCCATGGGACGGGTGGTGGAAAGGGAATCTTGGATTTGGATGCGGAATTTTCGGTGGTGTAAGTAGGATTTTATGAGTTTGGTAAAGGATATGGGATATTGCTTGGTGAGCATTTTCATCAGTAGGCCTTCATGCCAAACCGTATCGAAGGCCTTTGCGACGTCCAGGAAGACAGCACCAGTGTACTGTCCCCTGTTGAAGGCCGCCGTGATGTGCTCGGTAAGGCGAAGGATTTGGAGTTCAGTGGAGTGATTGGGTCGGAAGGCGAACTGTTCGTCTGGAATGACTTGCAGTTCTTGGGAGTGGGTTCTTAGACGGGTTAGGATAATTTTTTCTACCACTTTGCTCATAGCCGGGAGCAGGCTAATGGGCCGGTAGTTGGATGGTATGGTGTGATCTTTGTTGGGTTTTGGGATAAGGATTATGTTTGCTGTTTTCCAGCGGGTAGGGAAGTGTCTTAGTCTGAGTGTCGCGTTTGTTATGTTTAGTAGGGCCATGAGGCCCTTGTGTGGTAGTCGTTTAAGTGTCGTGTTATGTATATTGTCGGGTCCGGGGGCTTTTCTGTTTTTAAGTCTGCGTATTGTAAGTCTTAGTTCGTCAGGTGTTGCGGGGGGGATTATGTCATTGTCTGGCTCTCTGTCGACGCGTCGGGCCGCGCGCTCAGCCACTATCTCGAATTCCTCGTCTTCGTCGGGCAGCTGAGGCAGTCTACACTGCAGTTCCAGGCTATCGGCGAAAGCCTCGGCCTTTTCCTGGTTCGTGTAAACCACCCCCACACTACCGTGGATTGGAGGAATTTTACGGCGAGCGGTCTGTCGCAGGGCCCTCTGCGTTTTCCAGAGGCTGTTGTCTTGTGGATCCAGCGACTCCAGGTGCCTAGCCCAGTTATCCTGGGCCAGTTCATCCAGAGCCGCCTTCACCCGTCTGTTAAGTACGTTTAAGTCATGTCTGTGTCGGGGGAGGCGGGTGCGGGTGGCAAGCCGTTTCGCACGTCGTCTGTCACGTATTAAGTTTTTTATGTCATCGGGGAGGGTGCCACGGGGTTTTTGTCAGTCGGGGGACAATAGTCTCCGTCGTAGTCTGAGTCAGGGCGTTTTTAATGTCAGTCTCAACGGAGAGGTTACTGTTCGGAAACGCTCCCAGTCAGTGAACCTCCTCGTGAAGGTGCCTTCATATCTCTGTCTTCGCCCCAGATCCAGAAATATTGGATTGTTGGCGGATATTGGGTTGATATTTAGGCATTTAACGGTATAGATTTTAAGAGGGCAATGTCGATGACGTCGGGGCGTCCTACGGGTCCGTAATGTGTCGGTTCTGTCGGTCCGAGTATCGTCAAGTCGTCGTGTCTGTCTTGGTAATTCAGCAGGACGCGACCTCTTGTGGTCGTCGTCCCGCTGTGCCATATGGGGGACTTCGCGTTGAAGTCCCCGATGGCAATTGTCTGGGGCCAGGAAAGGATTTTGTCTAAGTCATTGTCAAGTAGTGGTAGTCTGGGTGGGTGGTAACAGGACACCACCGCAATGTCTCCATGCCGTAGCGATCTCACCGCTATCGCCACGGCCTCTGTGTTTTGAGTTTGGAGCTGCTGCAGCGGATAGTGGTCGATGCACTTCTTTAGGCCGGTGTCCCATGCATCCGAATTCCGACGATACGAAGGTCCGAAAATGTTCCTATTGGTTAATATACATTCAAATTTTTACCGCTCATTTTTATCCGAAATTTTTAAAATTCATACGACGTCGGAAAAAGTAGAAATAATAATAACTTTTATCCGAAATCGTATGTTTTTTAACCTTACTTTTTAAGNGCATGAAAGTGACGTTACATGGCCAGTTGGTGGTAAATTTAAAATTCAATCACAATAAGGGGAGGAAGTTTCTACAAGTTTAGACCTGTTTAGCATAAACTGTAACCTGATATGTTATATTATTTTCTTTAATACTGCCACGCTAGCATAAACTTTAACCTGATATATTATTTCTTTTAACAGCATTGCGTCATTCTTATCTGGTATTGCATCATTCGAGACCAATGACCTCCAAACAGTATTGCGTCATTCGAGGTCAAGTTTCTACAAGTTCAGATCTGTTTTTTAGCATAAACTGTAACCTAATATATTACTTCCTTTAATACTGCCACGCTAGCATAAACTTTAACCTGATCTATTATTCCCATTAACAGCATTGAGCATTCTTATCTGGTATTGCATCTTCCGAGGCCAATAGCCTCCAAACAGCATTGCATCATTCTTATCCGGTATTGCATCATTCTAGACCAAGGTCACGTCAAGGCCATCGACCTCTGATGGTTTGGGGTCAAGGTCAGGTCAAGGTCATGGCCTCTGGTCGTCTGGCGACAAGGTCACGTCAAGGTCATGTCAGGGTCATGACCTCTGATAGTTTAAGGTCAAGGTCAAGACCTCAGGTCGTCTGGGGCCAAGGTCACTTCAAGGTCATGACTGCTGGTTGTCTGGGACAAGGTCAAGTCAAGGTCATGTCCTCTGGCCGTCTGGGGACCAGGTCAAGTTAAGGTCATGCCCTCTGGCCGTCTGGAGACAAGGTCATGTCAAGGTCAAGCCAAGGCCATCGACCTCTGGTCGTCTGGGTTCAAGGTCACACCAAGGTCAAGTCAAGGTCATGACCTCTGGTCGCCTGGGGACAAGGTTACACCAAGGTCAAGTCAAGGTCATGACCTCTGGTCGTATGGAGGCAAGGTCAAGTCACGGTCATCGACCTCTGGTCGTCTGGGGTCAAGGTCATGTCAAGGTTATTGGCCTATGGTCGTCTGGGGTCAAGGTCGTGTTAAGGCCATAGACCTTAGGTTGCCTGAGGTCAAGGTCACCTAGGGTCAAGGTCATCACAATTTAAGACTTGTTTTCTACTGGTTCAGACCTGTTTCCTACAGGTTCAGACCTGTTTTCTACAGGTCCAGATTTGTTTTCTACTGGTTCAAACCTGTTTTCCACAGGTTCAGACTTGCTTTCTAGTATAAACTGTAACCTGATATATTATTTCCTTTATAATTGTAGTATTAACAAAAATTCAAAATTCAAATTCAATTCAAATAGAGCATGAGCCTCTTTAACTCAGTGGTAGAGCACTGGAAACCGGAGGTCGTGAGTTCAAATCTTACAGGTAGCAATTAATTTTTTTTTTCAAAAATGTCAGGTGTGGGATTCGAACCCACCTTCCCTTTAGGGAACCAAGGCTTAAACAAGGCGCCTTAACCACTCGGCCAACCTGACTCGATAGGTATATGGAATAGAAACGAGAATTTTTTTTATATCTATTTATTGGCATAAAGTAGGTGTAATACATGATGTATATGGGATAGTTATTTAACATCATATTCGAACTGTTGCTGAAAGTTCTTTATAACATAAAGTACACAATTTTATATGCATTCCACAAATCCAGCAGACTTCCACATGGGCGCAAGGTAGAAAAATAACGTTTCGTTCTCGCTTTCGACATATTCGGCAAACCTTTTCAGGCGGTCCCCAGCATTCGTCCTCAGGAACGGAATTTGGCATTACTTCGATTGGCTTCCTACCAGACATTACGCTCTCTTTAAAAGCACCTATTGCTACACTTGACTATGATATACTGAAGAATAATTGGACATCTAATGATTAAATTTACAGAACAAAAGTTGTGTTTTTAATCCCTTTGTTTCCTGATAGCAACTTGAATATTATACAATGGAGGTGGTAGGGTTGTAATTCTTGAAGGAGCTGCGCTACTGAACCGTATGTTGTTGATACCAGTCAATCTGGAGGACTGCGGTAAAAATGTGGAGTTTATGCTGTTTTCGCTACATTAACCATAATACTTTTGAATGATTTTTGCAATACTCTTCAGTATTAATACAATTGTAGCGACTGTTATAAAGTAAATAAGTCCAGAAATTGTATTCAAATCTGTTGTCGTATTTTCAGACGCTACGATGAGTGCGTCTGCGTATACATCTTCATAATCGGAACAGTTTAAAATAGGTAATGACCTCCAGGTATCAAAATCTCCAATCGACTTATTTTGAAACGTTATTCTCAACTTGTAGAATTTAGAATGTTCCGGAATTGACGCCCCGAAGACCCTCAGCTTTCCACCATTAACTATATTACGTCTCATCTGAATTAACGTATGTGGGCATGTATCATTCTCGCTAACATTTCTGTAGCACACATACATTTCGTGTACGTTGTGTATATCATGTACGTACAACACATTTTGTAGTACTGCAGTTAAAATTATGAAATTGGAACGTAAAACGACCATTGTTGTTAAGCAACAGACCACTGTCTATAAACGAATGAGGTACATAATGATTTGTAAAGTCTTATAACTGGTTTTTCTTATACATGAAAGGTAGAGGGAGAGAGGAAATAAAACAAACAAGGACAAGTAAACATATATTAAGCATATTAAAATACAATAAATATAATATTATAACGTAATTGGTACAATTCTTGTAGATGTAGGTCCATTCTTCGCTGCGGAAAATCGATGAGGATTCGTAAATAAATCATCCCAGTTGTCTTGAATATTCATCTTTTGAAACTGTTTAGCCATTTTACACTGGTTGGCGTAGTGTATTATTTCAGATTTTAGTTGGCGAATTTGTTCAAGATGTTTATCTAATAATAGCTTAAGAATTTTAGAAGTCGTTTCAATTCTTATCTTAAATCTATCTCTATACGCAGCAAAAAATTCCCAGTATCTACGCCGAGCTGCAGTAGATGCAAAAGTCCAC